>NW_026586816.1:4096487-4225999 GCF_907164565.1 Psammomys obesus | reverse complement strand
CACACACACACACACACACACACACACACACACACACACACACACACACACACGGAAGCTTGTGAAATGCAAAGTTAGAGTAGCTTTCATCAGTTCCTGAGCGTCCCAAGATGTAGGGACCAGAAGGGTGAGTTTAGATAAGATGAAACAAATGCAGCAGCAAACAGAAGGAATCCTAGCCTCATAGAGCAAAGAAGTCTAGTTTGGATCATGGTACGAAAGAAAGAAAACAAACAGGACCTGTGAGATTGTTGCCCACGTTCAGTTTCCTGGACTTACGTGGGGGAAGGTTAGAAAACACTTCTGAAAGTTGTTTTCTGACTTTCACACATGTTCTATGACCTGTGAAAAAATAAACCAAAAATTATTCCTAGTGACTCCAGTGACTTCTAGCCACATACATTCATAGGAAATGATGATTCTCTTCCCAATTTCTTATCTCAGCCCTTCTCAGCTCCTACCTTACCTGGGCTGTGTGTTTCCCTACATTTCCCCAGCCTGGAAGCTCAGCTCAGGAATATCTTAACTGCATTTCCCACATTATCACTTCTTTTCCTATTTCAGGGTTGGAATTTAAAGTTGATGTTTTAAAGTCATTACCAGAGTTCATGTGGATTTTAAAGGCAGTTCAACTTTAAAAGGACTAAAGTTAGTTCTTCCTGCTGCAGTCCGTGATCATGCCAGTGGGAGGATGACCCCTTTGTCTGAGATTCTAACTCAGGAGCACTAGGAAAATACAATCAAGAATATTATGACATGATGCAGATGAAGAAGCTGAGTTCCCATCCACACCATCACTGTATTATGGACATAATGAGATCACAGTCCCTCTGTTTATTCTTGAAATATGTTGGCCTGGTTAACAGAGTGAGTTCAGGACAGCCAAGGCTACACAGAGCAACCCTGTCTCAAAAACATACATATATATGTATGTATGTATATAATAAGGTATGTGTAATTCTGTGTTTGAAATATAAGACAAAGGGTTGGGATGCAGCTGAGTAGGTGGGGTGCTTGCCTCGCATGCACATAGCCTGCTGTGCCAGCACACACCTGTAACCCCAACACTTGGGACGTGAAGGCAGGAAAACCAGAAGTTCAAGATCATCCTTGTCTTTCTATATAGTGAATTTGAAGCCAGTCTGGGCTACATGAGACTGTATTAAAAAATAAAATAAGTAAAGCCAGTGTCTATAGATAAGGCTCTCACTTGACGTATATGGTTAAGGCAATCAGGTCCCATATAGGCTTTCCCACTCATGAGGATTTTCTTTCTTTTTTTTTTTTTGGCAGGGTTAGATGCTCAAGGTGAAAGAAACATGAGCTAGCATGGCTTAGAGGGGCTTCCCTGTATGTTTTGCTTGGTTCTCTTGAGAAAGGGTCTTGCCCGGTGGCCCCGAATGGCCCTTCTGCCTTAGCCTCCTGTGTTCTGGCTAACAGATGTGCACACCTCACCAGACCACGCCTATTTTCTTTCCCATGCAAACGTAACAGTACGGAGAGACATTAAATAAATAAATAAACAAACAAACAAATAAATAAATAAAAATAAGAGCTTTTGATCAGCACCCTGCTTCTAGCTTCTAGGGAAAACAAGCCTTTCAAACGCAGAAGCAGCAGCGTTTGCCCATTTGTCACTGTTGCTGAGGGAGGCTTGTTTGCTGGGTAGGAAAAACGTTGAGACATTTATAACTCCATCTACTAATTTTTAAAAGAGCCTCTTCCACCCTCACCCCCACTTATTTCAGGAGCGTTCATCTTATCTGACAATGGTAAAATTGGACCTACAGGAGCACCGTTGTGATACATGCTGCCTCCCCTAACACACCACCCCTACCTGGTACTGATCACTAACTTTTGGCACCCCAAAGCCACTCTGCATATTTAGCAGTTAGAAAGGTGATTTCTGAGGCTTGGCAGCTGTTGGTGTCAATGCTGTTGTTCGAGGAAACAAAAGCCATTCTGCTCATCCCTGCGGCCTTTGTGCCTGTGATACTGGAGCCGGTTCATGAATGATGTCTCATTCTTTACGAGGGAATTTCATTACTGCCTGTAGCTCAGTGCTAGTTTACACTTCCCACGGTGGAGGAGAATATCAGAGCCTACCTGCTAATGGAAGGAAGCTTGGCTTTTGACCCTATTGAGATGCTTGCATTTTAAATCTGTTAATTAGACCTGCCATGAAATGCCATCATAACAACCTCCACATCTCCTACTTTCCCGTCCTCTGAACCACCAAACCCAAGATGAAGTGAGCCTTTAGCCTGCTTGTCATGGAAATTAAGCTGAATATACAGTAGGCCAGTGTGTATGGAATCCTGGAACACCATACACACCAGCATAAACTTGGTGTCTTGCATAACTGATGTTTGTTTGAAGAATTGCATTTTCTGATAGAAAATATGTCAACCTAAAATATGTCAACCTGAAATGCGAGAAACAAAATGGCCTAAATGATGGAAAAACAGGGAGCTCTGTCACTTCCACCTTTCATTCTTCCCAGGCTGTGCCCTTTGCTTTACGATTTAATGCTCCTCCATTAGAGGTGAGTAACATCACCCAGCTGAGTGCTGGGCTCCAGAATATGATTTGTTTGGGCTAGAAACAGGAAGCATCATTGATTTCGCCTGCCCTCCCAACACTTCTACCATTGCTGCTATAGGAATAAGCCTTAATTGCCTCTCATCAGAAGTTGGGGAGTGGGCAGCGAATAAGTAGCCATTTTGGACTCACAGCTGCATCTTGTGAAGTCACACAACTCTGGGCTTCACTCTGATTAGGCCAGCCTAGACTGCTTGTTTAATGTGGTAGGCTAATCATTGATAAGGAGGAGTTGGGATTATGAAACTTATCAGTGAAAGGATATCTATCAGCTATCATTTATGTATTACGTATATAATATATTGATATATGATACATATGATAGATTTTATATCTATATGCAGACAGATAAGGCTGATCAGGAATCTGCATGATGGAGATAGCTACAGCTGAATCCGACCTAGATCAGCACACTTCTTGCTAACCCAGAGGTTTTTTTGCTTTTGTTCTGAGACAGAGTTTCTCTGTGTAGCTCTGGCTATCCTAGAACTGGCTCTATAGACCAGGCTTGGTCTCTGACTCACAAAGATACCCCTGCCTCGCCTCCCAAGTGCTAGGATTAAAGGCCACCACCACCCAGCACTAACCCAGAGTTTTGTGAGTGAGAATAAGTGACAGTTTTAAGCTAGTGTACTTTGGAACGGTTTGTTACGAAGACTGATGATAGTCATGTGTGGCTGATACTCATTGCTTATCCCATGAAGGAATCCAAATGTAACATGGGCTTCAGAAAGCAGTTGAAAATAATTACTGTTCTACTTCTCCGTGATTCTCCTGGAGTTCCAACCAAGGATCCTGTTCTTAATGATGACCTGCCCCTGTCAAGCTTCCCAGTTCTATCTTGGGTGATGTAGAAAGCAGGAAGGCTTCTGATCTCTAAATCATACAACAGGTCTGGGCTTCACTTTGACTCAGCCAACTCAAGTCACATGTTTATGCTGGACCAGTTGTAGAGCAGGGATTAAGATTATGTGATTTGTCCATTAGACCCTTTCTTAAGATGGATGTAGGCCCAGTCTCTTCCAAAATCCATGTTGTCAATTTAAAGGTTGGGGTGGGGAATGAAAAATGCCGAGAGGCACTAGCAATATTAGCTATGGAGAACTGAGATGCTTCTAACTTTGTTTAAAATCCCTTTGAATATATATTTTTTCAGCCTCCATAGTGTTAGACTAACTAGAACTGTACAAGGTGAGGGTAGGGGTCTTATCCCCATGTTGGATGTTAGCTTGTGAATGGCAAAGCCTAAGGTCATGTTTCCCATGGCATTGAAGGGTGAACAGGATAACAATTTAAAGTGATCTCCTTCAGCCTACTGGACTCCCAACTCCTAGGAGCTCAGGATTTTGAGAAAATGAAAAGTGAATTTCACTTGCTAGGATGAGAGCTTCTGACCCAAGAATGTTTTATTGCTCATTTAATATTGATACAGTTATTCCACTGACTCTGGCCTCCATTGATTCTTAGGAGAACTGTCAGTTATAACTATAATTCTCTAGACTGTAAACATTGTTTTTATTTACTCAGATGAGGGGATGAGACGAGAGCTGTTCCCAAGCCTTTCTAGCTCTTTCTGAACTCTCACTGGTTGGTTCAACTCAGCTGTTCTGGCCTACACTCCTCGCCAAGCTGACTGATTCAAACTGGCTTCTCTTGACTTCTGACAGAATTGCTCTGCCTGGCCTCAAACTAATTCTGGCAATATGTTTTAATCTTCTGGCTCCTTCACATTCTCTTGGGTGGCTCTGTCTTCACCTGTGCCTTGCTTGTTCTCTCTGCAACCTGTCTCCGTAAAACTGTCCCAGTAAAAAACTCTCAATAAAAATACCGTCTCCTCCTCCTTCTCTCTCCTCCACTCTCACTCCCTCTCCCCTACCTGCCACTCTCTCCCTGCACTACCCTTAAGTAACTTACCTCTGTTTCTCATCCTGTTCTTATGAGAGTTGGGTGTACCCTATCTCTGACTCATTCTGTCAAATCTTTTTCTGGTTCATCACTCTATCTCTCAATTAGATATCACTTTCAAACATTCCTGCTTTCTTCTATAAACTAAGCTTACTGTCATTGTTTGGGATTAAAGGTGTGTACTAAGGGTGTATCTGTATTCCAGCCAGCTCATACTGTAAGCCAGAGTGTGTTTGCATTCCAGCTAGATCATATAAACCTAGAAGGGCTTTGGATGTGACCTCTTGCCAGAGCAGCCATGTCGCTGAATTAACATCTCTCTACATTAGACACATGGTATCAAGTATTGCCAAATAAAAGAGTGTTTGAGTTAAAGATAGAACCAATGATTTTCATTGTGTTCTATAATTTTCTTTCAAGAATTACACCTCTACCTATATGCCCTCTCTATAAAGCCTTTGATTGTTCTTGTCCAGCCTCTTCAGAATAAATCAACCAGGCAACTATGGGACCATTTTTTTTGGAGATGTGGATTTTAAAGGGACCACAGTTATGGTGGTATTTCTTTGAGTTTGTTTCTTAGAGTCCTCCCTGATACTGAGGCTCCTGAAAGACTGAAGAGCCCTTAGTATTTAACAGATTTTTGTCATTCAACAAATATTTATCATTTCAACAAGTACTATCAAGGACCTGCTGACTACCAAGTACTGACTGTGTTAAATGATGTGAAAGTTGCACAAGTGAATAAGTGAATGTTCTTGGCTTTGTAATGTAATTTAATTTCACTCAAAATTTTGGACATAAGGAAAGATAGGGAATAGCTGTCTTGTAGGATTATTTATATTGCCATCTCTGTCACTAAGGACTGTTGGTCTTAATAAACTATGTATTAATAAGACAAATAAAGCACTTTTTTGTGCCAGAGCCTAAGCAAGTTACTTTATTGTTAAATTTTTAAAAATATGTATTTTTAATTTCTGTGAATGTGTGAGCCTGTTGGAGTTTGTGTGTACCACATGCATGCAGGTTCCCGTGGGGGCCAGAAGGCGACTGACTCCCTGGGACTGGAGTTAGATGAGGAATGGGTCGCCAGGTGTGGATGCTGGAAACTGAACCTCAGTCCTCTGGAAAAGCAACAAGTGTCGTTTGCCACTGAGCCATTCCTCCAGCACCACATTCATGTCTGAAAACACCTTTGACTCTACTTTCCTGTGACCATTGCCTGGCCATGATTGAGGTTGACTTCCTGCTAAGGGTTGGTTTGGTAACTCCTTGTAATCATTCATCTGGAGCTCTGACTCAGCTACATTTCCCTCTCCTTTTCCCCTCTCTGTTTTCTTGCAGGTGGGTTACGCCTTGAACCACACAAACAGAAAACTGACATTAGAGCCGAAAGTCACCGTGAACGCCAGAATTGTTGTGGTTGGCGCTTCCAGTGTTGGAATTTCATTCCTAGAGACACTGGTGTTTTGGTGAGTTCTTTCATTTTATTCAGTCATTTGTCTTTTTATTTTTGAGAAATAAAAATTTGTTTCTTGTACGTTTTATTTATTCATCTTTAATTGCATAACCGTTATTGGGTTTAGTAATGCTTTGTAATTGTTCAAACATGGGGAACTCTCTCCCCACTTAAGAAAACAGACTGAGTTTGTTTGCCAACTCATTGCACAGCTGTGTGGATTTATGAATCAGTGGAACATTCCAAAAGTAAGAGGGGGTAGGAAATATTATTTGTCAGTAGTACTCATTGGATCACAGCTATATTTAGTTTTATGTTTTGTTTGTGACTATTTTGTACCTCAGTTGAATATTTGAGTATCTCAGCAAAGAGTGTGTGGCATAAAATGCATAAAATTGGTACAGTCAGCCTCCTTCCAGAAAGCCTCTGCTGCTCCTCTTCTGCATGTGTGTACTTTCTTGAGTCAATCATAAGAGTCACATGAAGCTTTGGTAAGGATTTAGATTCCTAAAACCCACACCAGGCAGACTGAATCAGGAACTCCAAAGTGGGTGGGCGTGTGAACCTGAGATTCTGCAGTGTGACTCATGCACCATATACTCATAGTTTTTTTAGCCTTGGCTAGATCTTGATGGCCTTAGACTCACATAGATCTGCCTGCCTCTGTCTTCCAGGGGCTAACATTAAAGGTGTGTGCCACCACACCTAGCACATTTTTTTATTATATTTATTTACTGTATGTGTATATGGGAGCTCAAAAGCCAGAAGGAGACAGGAAAATCCAGCTCCCTGTAATTCCTCTTGAAGCCAATAGTTAGCAGTCGCAGAAGATGAGTGGGGCTTCTGGGTAATTACCTAAGGACCCCCCAACAAGTGCCCATGCCTGCCTAATAGGAAGTCAAGCCAACCCCACTGAGTGACTTGCTCATCTGATGGCACATTAACCGGAAAAAGAAAAGAACCCGTCTGTCATTTAACTTTCTTGCCAGCTTGTTTGACTCTTCAGAGCACAACCTCAGTTTATCAGAAACGCACTGTGCGCTGTGACTACAGTTCACAGCAGAGCTCATGAGCCTCAACCCTGTGGCCATTTGGCAGCATTTCATGGCCAGAATGAAGTCACGAGGAACACGGTGGGCATTCACTCCTCTGTGGATATTGTGCTGTAGTTGGGGTGTGTAACTCTCCTGCCAGGTCCCTGCTCCTACGACTCTTAACAACAAGCCTTCTGCGGTCCATATCTGCATGATGAATTAGTGGGGTGGAGTTTTGAAATTGGGGAAATCAAGAAATGATTATCAACAGGTCTTAAATCTTAATTTGGCTGTAATACTTATAATGTTCTGCTTAAAATGATTACATTAAGATATACACATGTAATTTTCCTTCTATGGAATTGAGGGAGATTCAATAACAACAAATATATGTTCTCGTGTAAGTACCGGGTTGATTAAATTCCTCATCAGAGAGACGCTTTTAAAGCACTCTCGGTTCTCTGTCTTCATTATAGAGATTATGCTCACTAGAAGGAGGCTGGTATCCGCTTACACATCTCTAATCCTTGAGAGAGGAAATAGTTTTCTCATTATTTTCTCTAATTATTTTAAATTAGCAGTCACCATAGTAACTTACTACATATTTCATTTTACTGGTTTAGTTGCCACTTGAACTAAATTTATACACGATTCGGCCTGCAATGAAATTAAAGACGTTTCACCAAACGCTACCTACCCATGAGGGTTACATTTTAGAAGCAAGATTTAGGGTGGGATGGTGCCTTGCCTGGGCCCATGAGCTACCATGTTAGACTTAACGTGTGCTTTTCTGAAGAGTCATGCAAAGCCTAGCTCAGACCTCCCTTCTTCCAGACTTGGCAGTCTTGTTGTCTCCCATCATAACAGATAATCTTTGCTCTGACATTTTTTTCCATGTAAGAAATGGCAAAGTACACACTCCTTTCTTTCAAAGCGGTTGGTGCACACTCTCTGCTCTAACTATCGCCAACCTTGCCAAGGCTTGGGCAGTGTGAGATAGCTAAAGTGCTTTGCTTGAAGTCAGCACCCAGTATGTCCCAGGCTGTGGGAGAGTGCAGGAGATTAGGAGGTCAGATTTGAAAAAAGATTTTAATGGGTATACTCTCACTGTGTTTTTCAGCATGGCCTCAAACATATGATTCCCTTTTATCATCTTCTAATTTTCTGGGATTACAGGCATGTGCTACCACACCTGTTTGAGGATGATGATGATGGTGATTCTAAAGTTCTATCTGAACCTTAGCTGCAGTCCTTCCATGTGACTGTGGGGACACACCCTCCTGTCTGTGGTTGTTTGGCCTGCATCTTTCCTATGGCATGACCTCTACAGTCACCAATACCAGAAGATGTGGCAGGTGCTTCCCTGGACGCACACACCATAGCCTAGTCCTCTGCTTCCCCCGGGGCCTAGCCTAGTGGCTCCTCCAGCACCAGCCGGAGGAGGAGTTGGAAGTCCTGCTCTCAGCTCTTCATGCAGCTGCCAGGAGCCCCATGGGTCGTGGTGCAAGGTCATGCAGGGTAAAGAGAGGTGCAGGTGATTTCTGTTATCTTCCAAGTCCTTTGCATCCGAGTCGTCCCAAGGGCACTCTAGGGAAGCAGCTGGGAGGAGAGCCAAGGAGAGCCAGGAAGGCATCATCTGCCTAGGTGTTTTAGCCTTTTTTCCTACCCTCAGCTCTGCTATGGCACAGGCCTCTTTGTGAGCCAGCAAGTGATCTAGGAAAGGAGAGATGGGATGGGGGACATGAAGGAAGAAAAAAATGCCAGCTTTTTGGTGTAGAAGACTGGTGTACAAGATTGATGGGGTGGGCAGGCCCGAAGATACAGCCACTGGGAACTGTGGATGTATTTCACAATGCTTAGGACATCCAGAGGACGGCCCTGTATTACTCTTAAGCTGTAGTTTTGATGGGACTGCCTGGCTCTTTGGGACAGAAAGCTTGTGGCTGGGGACATCTGGCTGTTTCTCTTACATTCTTGTCAGCACTGCTCTGAGGAAGATCTTTAGAACTTCAGTCATTGAGAAATGGAGAAAGAACATCACTGACAGTTAGCCCACCTGTACTGCCAACCAGCGCTGAAGCATGGGGCCCAGAGAGCCACCCTGTCCTCATCCGTGCTGATGGAGTGTCTCAGCATGGAACCCTCCAGGTTTTGCAGCCCTAGGCAGGGAACATGGCCAGCCCTAGGCAAGGCTGGAAAGAACTCCTTATTCTCAGATTAAAAAGCACCAGTCAGCTATCAGGTCAACACTAGAGTCAGAAACAGAGTATCCCAGTGAAGATCGGGAGCCCTTCTGAGGGAGCAGGAGGCATTGCTCACAAAGAAAGTGAGACTAAAAGACAGCATCTCAGCCTGTAATTCCAACACTCAGGCTGAGGCAGGAGGATTGCCTAGAGTTCCAGGCTAGCTAGGGCTACACAGTGACTGCAGGCCTGTAATACACAGCAAAACCCCATCTCAAGTAGGGGGTAGTGTCAGACTTTATTTGCTATTTATTTTTACTAGTGTTTTAGTTGAGGTATAAAATAATGCCTTCCATTATGAAAATTTCATACACTTGTATCAGTCTACTTTCTTCAAACCTGCCCCACACTGCCACCCCACATCATCCTTCCCCCTCTCACGGGTCCCCTTTCTCCCGCCTCAAATCGTCTCCCTTCTGCTTTCATTCCACATGTGTGTGAACATATATACACACACACATACTTATATTTAAATCTAGATTTCACATTAAAGAAAAGTATTTTATCTTTCTTCTCTTCTATTACATTTCTTTGTTACCCCTACTCTTCCCCTTAAATCCTTTTTTTTCACCTCATAGCTCTCCTGCCTTCATTTCATGTATATATGCATGAATGTGTTTATAAATATGGATGTGTGTGTTCTACATACGAGAGAAAACATGACATCTCTCTTTCTGAGTTTGGCCTATATTTTGCTTAACATGAATATCTCAGCTCCATCGTTATATCCTACGAATGATATACTTTCACTCCTCTTTAAGACCGAGTAAAAGCCCACTGTGTCCATACTGTACAATTCCTTCTTCCGTTCGCCTGCAGATAAGCGTCTGGGCTGGCTCCATATCGGGGTTGGTGTGGATAAGGCATGCTGAGCAGGGATGCACAGGTGTCTCTGGGCCATGCTCTTGCTTTGGGTATACATCCCCCAGTGCAGCAGGGGCAGAGCATATGGTAATTCCGCTTTTAGGTTTTTGAGGAACCTCTATACTGGTTTTCATAGTGGCCATGCCAACTTACATTCCCATCTACAGTAATTAAGGGCTTCTCTTTTCTCACAATCTCACCTACATCTGTTGCCATTTCTAGTCTTAATGATAGTAAGCTCCCCTAGGCTGGGGGGCCACCAGCCCAGCTCCAGGCTCCGAGAGACTCTGTCAGTGGAATACCATGGAAGTGACAAAACAAGACACTGAGGGTGTCCTCTGGCCTCTCATGCATACACCCCCCCACACACAATAAAATAAAATAGTTTTTATTGCAGAGGACTTTAACTTCCCCGCTTTTGTTTTTGTTTTGTTTTTAAGATATCACAAATGGCTCATTTTTCCCTCATTTTTTTCTTGGCAGTTTCCTTACTGGTATATAGGAAAACTAGTGGTTTTTATATGTTGGTTTTATGTTCTGCTAATTGGCTGAAGGTGTTCCTTAGATCTAGGAGTTTCCCTGGTGGAGTCTTCAGTGTCTTTTAAGAACAGATTATATTGTTTTTAAATTGAGATAATTTGGCTACTTCTCTTATTTCTGATGTTTTTATTTTCTATTTCACATCTCACTCTAGATAAGACTTGAAGCACTGTGTTGGAGAAGAGTGGAAAAAGTGTACTATGTTTCTGAATTTAGATTAAAGGCTTGCTTTCTCTCTTTTTTCATTTAGCTCAGTGTTGGCTGTAGATTTGTTATATACTCCCTTTATTATTTTGGTGCATATGCCTTCTGTTAGTAGTTTTTCTAGGGCTTTTATCATGGAGGAATGTTAACTTGATCAAAGGTCTTTTATGCATTTATTGGTGTTGATCATGTGATTTATATCTTTCAACATAATATGTGCCTACATACACCTATCAATTTGTGTCTGCAGAACTATACTTGTATCTCTGGAATGAAACTACCTTGGTCATGGTGTGTGATCTCCTTAATATGCTCTTGAATTTGGCTCACAAGTATTGAGAATTTTTGTATCTGTGCTGTGTCTTCGTGAATTGTTCCCTTTGTTAATATTAGTCTAGTTCAAAAGTGGTTACAGTTTTGCGTTACTGAAATTTGTCATTTGACATTGGAATGAGTTTTTCAGTAAATGTGGTTATTTTATAGGTCACTCTCATGAGCTTTTCTTTTGCTGATACTTACTACTCTCTGTTTATTTCATATTTATTTTATACTTTGAAAATAATGTTAAACCAAAAGCAAATTTGAACAATATTCTTACGTGAGTTCAAAAAAGTTCTTAAAGTGAACGAGACAACTTACACCAACAAGGTGTCCGGCCCAGAACCCAGTGAACGGGAAGTGCCGCGGGCCCAGCAGGGCTGCAAAAGGAGGTGAGGCGCCTGGTGGCCACACCGGAAGTTGAGCTGGGCCGGTTGAGAGCAGTTATCAAAGCAGACTCTTTTACCTGAGACACTGTCAGAGGACTCAGTGCAGGCCACGCAACGCCTGGCACCTGCAGCAAGCTGGAGTGGGAAGACTCCGTAAGTAAATGTCACCCTGTCTTAACCTATAGAAGAACAATGACCCGTTTTTTTCAGTTAGGTTGTGACTTGTGACAGGAACTGGATCATATGTGACAACTGTCTTGAGTTAGTTCCAAAGCTTTCTCAAAGCTAAGTGTGCAGAACATGGCAGGGCAGGCACTATTTGGTGTCTACCGCCCTCTGATCCACTGCGGTCCTCTGACTCCACTGAAACCATTCTCTCCGAGAGGAGTGCTCAGGAAATCAGTGAGGTGCACTGAAGCTTCCTCACCTGCAGCCAGCAGTGGTCAACACTCTGGACCCGATTCTTCTCCATAGTTCCCAGTCACACTGACACAACCAGCTCTCCAAAAGGGAAGTGAATTGGGCTACAAGGTCTCGCCGCATTCACTTCATCTATCACGCACCATCACTTCTTCAAGCATCTTGACAGCTTTCTGCAGGGAAAATGTTTCCACAGCCAGTGAGATGCCAGAAATGCTTGAAGAGATCTCCAAGTCCTGAGTCATGGATTTCTACACTACACGAATTAAAAAAAACAAAACAAAACAAAACAAAACAAAAAAAACCCTAAACTAAACTAAAAACCACCTTGTTTTTCATTGATAAAAATGTGTGGATTACAATGGTTCCTATTTTAGTTAATGAAGGTGTGTTTGAGTCTAGTTATAATAATTTAACATTCATGGTCTGAAACTGCAATTCCTTTTGCGCAGACCTGTTATATAGTGGCCCTCATTATCTCTTTTGAATAACTGTGATTGGAAGTCTACTTTATGAATCATCAGAGTACTTGCATTACGCTGGCTTATTTGCATTTTCTATTTGCTTGGTAAATAGACTTTTATTGCTCATCCTGTGCACCTAATGTGGCCCAGCTGAACTCCTCAGATGGAATATGGAAGTGCTGTGCCAGTGAAGGGTGTGGAGGCTGGAGCTGGGTCTTTAAACTTGTCCTGTTTTTCTATTCCTCTTCACCGCCTGGTCTACAGACCAGGGGTGTGAGTGTCGCCTTTAAGCTCACTGGATGTCGACAGCCTCAGCCTCCAGCCACAGAATCCCAATTCAATGCATTTTCTCCCACAACAATGGCCTTTCACAACAATGGCCTTTTCTCTATCTTCGACACAAACTCACTGAGTTGAAGTAGTTACTATAGTATCCTGTTCCACTATGGCTGTCTCTGTGCTCCTGCATCTTATGATATTTTCTCATATTACATAAGTCATTTTCTCCATTAATTTCAAAGCCTTCCTAAGTCAATTCCAAGGCAAATAAATTTCTTGAAGAGCTAGCCTAAAGATGGTGCTAGAAAAAAGTGTAGAAATGATCCGTTGCAGAATATTGAATGGAAACAGCCCATGATCCTCTGTGTGATAGACAAACATGCACTGTGATCACAAGACGTGCTGGTGGATGCCTGTAGAGCCTATACCGTTCCTCCTGTTACTAGTACCGAGAAAAGTTTGCTCAAAAATGACCAGGTCAATCATGGTGATGTATACCTTTAATCCCCATACTCAGGAGGCAGAAGTAGGCAGATCCCTGAATTCCAGGCCAGTCAGAATTACAGACTGAGACACTTTCCCAAAAGAAATGACAACAACAAAATCCAAATCAACCCATGAATGGACTGAGCTTCCAATGCCCTAGCGTAGATATTGATCCCTGATCTGGCTGAGCAAACTGAAGTAAAGAATAGCTTAGAACCAGGAAGTTTCACAGCTCTGACTCCAAGTGGACCATTACCCTGATACCAGGTCACACTATTCACTCAGTATCCGGCCCAGCTGTGGGCACTGGCAGCAGCCAGCCTAGGGCCGTCGGCCTAATTACATGCTTTATCTTTATGTTTGTCTAAGGACATCTGAAACCTTCAGTGTGGCCTGTCACTAATTAGGTGACTAATAATAGTCAGTGCTTGCTTGCTGATCTCAGAGCCAACCCCCATGAACAAGCTGATTGCAAGTGTCCTGTCCTGTGGGTGTGTGCCCCCTGTGTGCTCTATTCACACCAGGGCTAAAGCAGGGTGATGGCATGCTCATATCACCTTCCCTAGGGCCCAGGGAGCAGGCAGACACTTGAGACGGGAAATGGAGGGGCAGGTCGCATCTTGCCCTGTTGTGGTGTTGGAACCACAGGGAGATCACCAGGGACCCATACTGAGGCCAGTCTGGTAACTGGGGATGGGCGGGGCTAGAGTGGGGAGAGCATGCTAAGCCCAGTGGCTCAGCCTCCCATCCCCCAACCCCCTGCAGCAGAATAACAGACACTGAACCATCAGAAAAGAATGATCTGGGACACCTGGTCACATCCTAACAAGGCTTCCTAACTACATATTTAAATGTAGTTAATATTAAATAAAATATCTTCATTTGCTGAAGTGATTATTCCTGCTCCCTTTGGGAGAAGCATTTTCTGTCTCTGGATACCAAGTTACACACTCTTAGACACCCCCCCCCCCAAAGTACAGTCCTTTTTTTGTCAGTATTATGCCTTTTTCAAGGCAGAGGTTAGCTTATCACCATTTTTATAGATTCTTGATACTTCTTTGGAGTTAAGGGTGCTAGGCATGAGATGTATTATTTATAATCCCAGGCACCCAGGAACTGAGTACTGTGCTCAGCTCGCTTCATTCCCATCTTCCACTATTGGATACTTTTAAAATAATAGAATCACCTGCTGTCTTGGATTTTGTTCCTTCAAAATGAGCTGAAAACAAAGAACTAGGGTATGGTATGGGATAGTCTTGGAAACTGCCTGACAACACAGTTAATAGACAAGGGAGGGAAGAAAGCTTCTCCTGCTAAACATTGTCAGTCAGCCTCTGAGCAGCCGGGTAGCCGAGGTCCCTATCCTGTCAGAGCTCTTGCAGAGAGACTGCTAAAAATGGTCTCTCTGTGGTGTGAGAATGCTCTGGTATCATCCTGTTCTGATTGTTGATTAGCATCCTGACTGTTCTCCCAGCATCTTCCTTTAGCTCCCACATTTAGAGAATGCCTTTTGGCAGACAGAGGTAGGGGAATGCTGTTAGCCAGAGAACCATTTGCAGGTGACCAGGCAGGCTAAGATCATGTGGGCAGACCCCAGATCATCAACTACAGTAGCCCTCATGTGTCTTAGTTTCCTTACCTGATTACTTATTTCTTATCAGCATTCTTATTGTTGCCCTTTTCAAAGCAGACAAGCATAAACAGAGGCAGTGGAAAGGCAAGGGTCTGGCAAAGAGAATGTTTTGTGCCACTCTTGTGGCTGTAAAGAGACTCCCATCACCCCTACAATGTCACAAGAAATTTTTACTAGGATTGAAAAAGATGTGTTGACAAATACAGTTCATTATTTGTTCTTTGTACCAGAAGTCAAAGCTGTGATCTCCTGCCCAGCACTTTCCATGTTTCCTGGAGCCTGTGTGAGGTGTAGACTCTAGTGTCTGTCACAATCAAGTCAGAAATCTGGGGTGAATCTAAAGGTCACTCTGCTCTGAGAACAGCTTACTTGGGATGTCTGTGAAAGTTCGTACAGAAGGACTATCCACCTCCAGTTGTATTATTTATCCTGATGCAACCAAAACCACACACAGGTGCTCTTCTGGGACTGTCAAACAGGCCCCTCCTATCTCTTGATGTTGGATAGAACTTTGGAGGAGAGGCACAGAAAGATCTGGGCCTGAAGCCACAGGCCTGGGAGGCCCTCCAGTGAAAGGTGGAGTGCTCCTCAGAGTCCCAGCACTGTGACAGAGCACTCAAGAAAAATCTCCTGAAAAAGAGGAAAGGTTTATGTGGGGTTTCAGTTTCCGAGGTTTGAGTTTATGGTCTCTTGGCTTTGTCACTCTGAGCTTTGGTGAAGGAAATTATTGCAGGGAGCACGTGATGGTACAGGTGTCAGCTCAAGGTGGCCAGGGGGCAGAGAAGAAGAAAAGGCTACGGCTAACTTTCAAAAGCTCATTCCTTAGGATCTGGCCAGCCTTTCTTCCTTCTCTTCTTCCTCCCTTCTTCCTTTTCATGTTTCCTTCCCTTATTTCTTCCTTTTCTTTTTCCTTTCCTTTCTTCGTTTCTCCCTTTCTTTCTTCCTTCTTTCCTCCCCCTTCCTTTCCCACCTCCTTCATCTGGCCTGTGGGGAACATTGAAGATGTAAACTGAAGCCAGTGGCCATCCTTTCTGGGTGGTGGGGCTTCTGTGAGTCACTGTGTGAACCCAGACCAGATGAGACCATCTACTGAGAAAATGGCTTGAAAGACCATGTTTATCTCCAAACTATAGTACATGGAAGATAATTCCTTTCAAAGAAATGATGCAAAATTACTAGTATAGTAAGGTATTTGGGCTTAAAAAAAAGGAACCTTTGAATTTCCTTATTTTATTTTAAGAATGTGTGATGTAGAAAATTGCTTCCTAGACCTCTGGTTAATGTTGTGTGATCTTTCTATAAGTTACAGATGGTAGAAGCTCCAGACTGTATTTTGTATAGGTGAGCCACTGGGGTGGGGATGAAGAGGGCTATGGATATATAGTTTCTGGGCCCCCATGGCGGTTCCTGGTGTTCTAATTCAGTGGGGATGGAGTGGATTCTAGGGATATGTGTGTTTGACAGACTGCAGATAATTTTGCAGTGCAGCTGGGTTCAGGAACCATTTTTTGTAGACATTTCCTCAAAGCTGACAGACATACTTAGAAGGGAACAATTTCCCCCCTATAATTGTTCATTGTAGGTAAACTACTTTATGGGTTTGTTTTCCAAACCACATTTTCTAATTCTCAGGAAATCATGTAACTTCTAACTTACATCATTACTTTAGTGCCTACCAAGCCTAATTACCATGCCATCATTGACATTATGTAGCTGAAGTCATTATCCAGGTCTCGGGATTTACATATAAATTGGACCTAGTAGAAAGAATTTTACAAAACCACATGCTGAACTGATCACCAGTTAAGAGCGGAGCCCAAGAAGTAACTGCCAAGCATGAGGAAGCGGCCCATATGGTGTTAATAAAGCCTTACTAATGGCCACTACTTGCCCAAAATATGAACCCTTCCTCATAATCAGAAGTAATGTCACTGGCTCTCTAGTCCCATAATGCTTTGTCCTTGGTCGTATGAACCTGACTGATTTGTGCCTTGTGTTTTGTATTTCTTGTGTACAGAGATTTTTCTGGTTTGTCTTATTGATGGCATCTTGATATTTATAGCTTGTATGTATTTAATGTGTACTCAAAGCATCTATGTATGAAATCATTATTAATCATTTCTTATTTAAATTATAAGGAAAAACAGATTCAATTCATTTTAATATGTTTTGCTGGAGTCTCCAAATTTTATTCTCATCATTTTTCAAACAGGATTTTTTTTTTTTTAAATTAAGAACTCATGAGTTACTTTTGAGCACTGGAGCATAATGTTTCACCTAACATTCTTAATCTCCAGATATTTCCCATACACTATGACTTTGGCTGTCATGCCCCTTCCCTGCCAGGTTCATGGGGACTCCAGAGGGCACCCAAGTCACTCCCTGAGAAGATGCCTGAGTTCAGGGAAGGCTCGTGGGGGCTGCTCACTGTCTCCTTTCTCCAGATTCCATCTCAGTTGCAAAGCTTCCCCAAAACTAGAGAGAGGTCACAGGAAAGCTTCAGCGTTTGCCTCATCCACATAAGCCTTCACTCTCCGGCACTGTGCTCAGACTCCTCCTCTCAGTCCTCCTCACCCACCTAAGCCTTCATTCTCTGTCACTGTGCTCAGGCTCCTCCCCTCAGTCCTCCCATTTGACTCTCTCTCTGGTCTCCCCTGGCAGCCATAATTTGCCATTGCTGACAACTCTGGCCACGATGCAGCCACGGCCACTTTACTAGCCCAACAAAAATGAAACAAGTACCTTGAGATGTGTCAAAAAGTCTCTTGGTTTAAACATCAAACGATGCACACACACACACGCACACTCGAAAAGCACTGAAGGTTAATTTTTTCCAGAGAAAAGCTGGTGGATTCTCCAACTCTACCCCACACTTATAATGAATCTCCGTTCTGACTTGTTTTTCAATACTTTTGTCTTCCAATTGTGGAAATTCACAACAACCCCAACCTTTACCTCCCATGTATAGCATTTAAAAAATTTGTTGTGTGCTATTATCATATATCTTTAAGACTAAGTTGAAGCTGAGCTGTTTTTTGATTTGTAAAATTGCTAGTCTGGTCACATATTGATTTTGAGCTAGGATTTTTTTGTCATCTGGAAAATATTTTTGTCACTGTCTTGAACAATTCTGAAAGCAGAGATTTTAATAAATTAAATTGAAACATTTATATGGATGTGAGGTGATTATTTTTCCTCTACATTATCTGTTTGTTCAAATAGAAGCATTAATAAAAGCAGTTAATTAAATCATTCACTTTGGCTGACTGCCTTTGTCACACACACGCATACACATGCACACACACACACACACACACACAGAGCCAGAAGAAAATATAAAAATTAATGAGTGAATGCCTGGCAGATTGACAAGCAATGAGAAAAGTTTTATGTGTCCTTTTCTTGCTCACAGTAAACTGGCAGTGTGCTCCTCTTTATTTTCAGGATAAGGATGTTTAGACCTAATTTTGTAGCTGTCCTCCTGAAACTCGGAATGAAACTCAATACCTTTTACTTATTTCCCTGGATACTCTAATCCCTCCCTGCTTTACAAGTATCTTTGAGCTGTTTCCTCCCTTTGTATCCACAGCAACGTGAAATCCCCACTGGAATTATTTGCTGCGAAAATGCAGGTGCACTTGTTTAATGTTTCATTGGTCTGAGCACTTAACTTGAACTCCCCCTCCCCAACAAACAATATGGTGACCTTTGATTTTGGAGCAGAAGGCTCGCAATGCTACTAGAGAGTGTTGATATACATTAAGCCAACACCATTAAATCTGAGACGGAGGTTTTATCTGGGACTGGGTTGTTTGTGCCGTTTCCTGCAGTGCGTGCTCAAAGCCAAGCTGTACCCAGTGACCTGCTGTTCTGTCTGCAGGAACTTTCTGAATATTCATACATAGGCAAATGTGAACTCTGAAACACTTCGTCTCCACATTTCATCCCCAGCACTATCAGCTTTACAATTGAACTAAATCAAATCAAGTATTCAGACGTTGCTGTATCAGATGGCACAGAAAACTACCATAGCAAAGATACGAAGTTAGAGAGAAAATGAAAATACTGGTGTGTTTCCACGTGCAGGCATGAAAGGGTAGGGAACCTTCAGTGAATGGTGAAAAGATTGTTATTACAAAGAACAACGGGAAGGCTAGATTAGGCTGTGACCATGAAGACTTATACATCATGCTAGTGAATCTGGACTTAATGTCTTCGCAATGAAATGGTTAATAGTTACTGAAAATGTTCTGTGCAGCAGACAGAATTCTGAACATTCTTAGGTACCATTTTCTTTCATCTACAAGGCTCTCCTGAGACCCTTTAGGTTCTATCACTCCCATTTTACAGGTGAAAGGGTTAAATAACTTGCCAGAAGTCAAGAAGACAGCTCTGGGGGTCCCGCTAGGACCACTGGACTCTCAATCCCACACATGCTCTGTCTTTCAGCTCTGTTGCTACCAAGCTAGTATGCAAAGGATGGACTCTCAAAGCCAGAAACCACTGACATATGATTTACTGTAAAAAGATGTTTCTAGTAGCTGTGAGGAAGAGGGACAGGAGTGAGGTATGCGCTAGGGACACAACCTTAAGTCCATTTCTTTAGGTGAGATGGTCAGTTACCACAGTGTGTTGTGGGACTGAGAGATGAGGAATTCAAGAATACAGATCAGGTGAAGACGACTAGACACCGTGACTGGCATGGGAAGTGGGAAGGAGGACAGGAATCTAAGATGAACTTCCAAATGCCCAGCGAAGTGATGGTGAGTTGGCCATGACTTTGACAGAGAAAGGAGTGGGGTGGAGACTGCCAAGAGCTCTAGTTGCCTGCATAGTTGACCTGAAATGCTCTGGAGCATCCTAGCGTGGACAAACTGAATTTGGGGTGACACTGGAGCATTTAGAAAGTAGGTCTGGAGCTCAGAAGAAACACTAACACATAGTCAAATGCATTATATGAACTAGGTAAGATGGGGATGGATGAAATCACCCTGGGAAGTGGGCATGAAGCCTGGGTACAGCTTGGTGAAAAATAAATGTACAAGTGAGGGCGATCTAGCTAATTAAAATTCATTAAAAACAACTTCAAGATAGCGGGGTGTGTGGCCACAGCTCCAAAGGGGCCACCCATGGCTTGTCCCACCTCTCCCCTGTTTCCTCCACCTTGATCCTCTGGCATTCTACCTTGCTAGTCCCTGGATGACTCTTTGTCCCTTTCGGCTGCCATCATCCTGTGCAATTACTCCTTTTGTTTCCCTAGAGTATGTCATGTTTGTTTGTTTGTTTGCCTGGTTTCTGATTGCTAAGACTTTTCATTCATCCTCACCCCATGCTTCCTTCATGAGTTGATGAGCTAGTTGTCTCCCAGGATTCATTCTGTGCTTTGTGCTTAGTGTTAGAACTCAGGGCAGTGTGGTTCTTACGGGGAAAAATAATCACACTATATTTCATGAAAACCTGTGTTTTCCAACTTCCTTTGTGAAGACATGTGGCAGTGAGTAATGCCAATACAAGCAGAAATGTCATAGGGGACTGTCTGATAGGGTCCTTCCTGCTGTTTAATGACATTGGTCGGGAGCCATTGATTTGGAACAGGCTCTTGCACTGCCAACCTAAACCAATGTGAATTCACTCATAGTAAAGGTTGGGCTGTCTAGCCAACTGGCTGGGCACTTGACTAAGCTTCCGTCCACTAAGTTGTTTTCTATATGCCTCTTCTGCGTTTTCTTCAAATGCAGGCTGTTACCATTGTTCTCAGGAACTGCCCTGGTTTCTGGGTGCTGCCCAGTTGGCACATCATTTTTTTTCTTGGCTTACGTGAACTCTACTTGATATAATTGGCTTGAGGAATTCTGCCTCTTAACAGTACATTTCCCTCCTTCTGCCCATAGCATTAACATGACGGGTGGAGGGAGCCCCAAGCTAGCATGGACCTAGGCTGACTTTGAAAATACATGCCACACATGAAGAAGCAGAGAAACAGGGCCGTGTTCCCATCAACTCTAAGGAGCCATCTTAATTGGCACTGGATTGGCATACCAAGTGATTGTAAGAGAAAGAAGCTGGCTTTGGCATTCAATAAAGAGACCAAGCTCATTGGCAGATACCTGTCTTCAGAATGGGAGATGTTCTTGTAAATGCAAGAAAGGAAAAGTGGGAGACAGAAGACTTCTGTGTGCTTTCTTTATGCTTCGAGAGACCTGAGAAGTAGAGAATACAGACAGGAGAATGAGCTAGGCCACAGCAGGTCTTGAAGACTAGATGAAGGACCAGGACAGCCACAGGGAAGAATTTGAGAGGAATTTCACTATGGCAGAAGAAAAGCTGTTTCTTTTAGATAAGCACAATTCAAGAAATCCCACTTCCAAAAAAATTGTACTGTTATTATAGGTAATATTTAAAAAAGAGAGAAAGAAAGGAAAAGAAAACAACAAAATCACCCTCTGACTTGTGGGAACATTCTTTTATCTTTTGGGAAAAAATTTAATTTTAGCATAATTCAGGATAACATAATGTGCTAATTTGGTAATTTAAAAGTCATTTGGTTCATGCTGTTAGATAATTCAAATTATTCATGCCGAAGGGATGGTTTTTGTAGTAAAAGGTAAAGCCGCATGCATAGTCTTTAAGCCTTCCGTCTGCCTGAAGTTGTAAAAAGCACCTGTAGGCAGCTCTTACTAATACAATCTAAAGTACATTTTGATTCAGGACCAGAGCAAACTTTTAACTGTCTATGGGTGTAAACACACTCTTAGCATTTGTGGTTTCCACGGGACAGTTATAAATCCAAGGCCTGTCATTGGTGTGTGCGTGTGGACTGACAGCCTGAGTAGGCGGGATCAACAGTGGCTTTTATGCTATTTGAAGATTGTCGGGATTTTTATTCCTATTGTTAGAGGATAAGGCAGGCTTGGTTTTCTCCATACTAAATGGGAATATTCATTCTTAATTGGTGGCCACCCTTAGAGACTTCAGAGCAAAACTGTTCCTAGTGCTCAGCTGCTTTCAAATGCCAGGGTCAGCTGAGTGTACTGCAGGCTGCCCGAGCCGTCACCCAGAGTCCAGCCTTCAGTGCTTAACAGACTGCCAGGAAATTGGTAGCTTTTCCAGTTGGAAAATCTCCAACCTCCTCTTGAGAGAGGAAGGCAGGCGTTTTCCTTTGACCCAGTAAAGGCCTCCTTTCTTGGCATTTGATTGACTGAAAGGGACCACGTAAACCAAGAAGAGATTTTTTTGGGGACAAATGTCTTTCTTGTCAGTGAACGTCCTATGAAAATATCTCACCCATAATTTTTTTTTTATCTCACTCTAAGCTTAGCACAAATCACAATAGAAGTCCCTGAAATACGGAAAGGCCCCTAGAGGAGAGTCCTAAGTGCAGAGTTCCTGGAAGCTTCTGCAGGAGCGGGCTCCTTAGACAGCGCAGCTGAGCAGAGGGGTGCCACCTGGGGATGGAGAGCCGGAACTGCTTCAATGACCCCTGCTGCTTTGGAGCATCAGGACCTTGAGCAAAATGCTTACCTTGGCCAGCCCTCATTTTCTCTCACATGAAATACACATAACCTGCGATTACCTCCAAAGCCCCAGTGGACACTGTTTTGAAGATTAATGTCTGTGATAATGCCGAGAGTGCCTTGGGCTCTGGAAAGCATGATGCAAATATATAGCAGTTTGTCTCTTTGGTTTGGTTTGGTTTGGTTTGGTTTGGTTTGGTTTATTAAGAAAGAGTTTTAACTATGTGTTGGGTTCAAGGTGGAAGCCAAGAAAACTCACTTCAGAGACAGAAGCTTAAAATGCAAGCTTTATTTTCTGAGCTCAGGGAAGCGGCCAGTTCAGGATCCAAACCGAGTCCCCGAGGAGAAGCCGTATTGCCTATTTAAAGGGTGAAAACCATAGAGCAAGGGGGAGCAGGGGGAGCTGTAGCATTGTCCAGTCGTATTTTCACATATGGGGTTGAGAAGGGGTTTCCATCAATTACAATAAGAGTTGGTTCCTGAGCCTGGGAATATGAACTTCTTTGTCCCTGCCAGCAAGATGGAGAAGTTGTCCTTGAGGTGTCTGGATTCAGACAACTTTTCTTTTTTTCCTTTTTTTTTTTCTTTTTTTAAACATCAGAAGCTGTTCAGCTATTTAGAAGTCCCCAGTTCCCCTCGGGCCTCGGACCTTGAACTTAGTTTCTCCCTGTGAATAAATGGAGTCTGAAAACAAAATGACAGGACAAAACTTAGGACAAGTTTCTTATGCTTGTTCCCAACACATGTAGTCCAGAGCAGCCTCGAATTTATGCTCCTCCTGCCTCAGCCTCCCAAGTTCTGGAATTATAGTTGCATGTCACCATGCCAAGTGACAGCCTCGCTCTCATAAAGGATCCGTTAGAATATTGTGCTGGGTGACACTGGTATCCTGATGCGGGAAACTATGCATGGCCGACAGTGGGGCGGCTGGAGTTGAGCTGTGGGAATTAGATGACCTGTGAAACCATCTGGATGCCTTTAGGTTTACAGGGCAGTGCAGCCCATCTCTTGGCTTTTACATCCATATGTTCAACCAACATCAGCAGAAAATCCTTGGGAGAAAAGTTTCATTGCACTTAGCACATGCGGACTTTATTCCCTACATGACATGGTAGATGAGCTTCTTACTATTAATTTTGTGAAAGTTGTTATAATTCTGAGATAGTGTAAAATATTCAAATGGTGACACTTAGCTTATGTGTGCATGTCACAGCATCTTGAATCAGGGACTTGGGCACCTTCAGATTTTGGTGTCTGCTGGGGAGTCCTATCAAACTCTTCCCAAATTCCAGGACACCATTCAGTAGGCAAAGGTTGGGTGAGGCAACATTGGAGCCAGACAGTGGCCTTACATGGCCTTAGAAAACCATTGTGTCTCAGTTCCACCTGAGAAAATAAGCCAACAATATCACTGACATCATTGCATTGCTCTGAGGACTCCAAGGGGAAATGCTTTTAAATTGTATGCTGTGCCGTGAGGGCTAGGATTCCAGTTTCCTGTAAGTGGGCTGACACTCAAACATGGCATTAGTTTATGCAAAATTACCTCCCACCTCACAATTTGTTCATTCTATTTGTTGTTTTCGTTTGGGTGAAGCAATTTTTAAAAAGTGAAAGTGTCTGCCTTACACCGTGTGCAGCCTCTAGAATGTTCTGCAGTTAGCCACTTCACCATCGTCCTTTTCTTGTTGTGAAGATTCAATTTGAAGATTTGTGTGAAAAGAGCGTCTACCTCCAAAGAAGATGCCAAGAGCTGGATGATGCATGAGGTTGAATTGAATCACAGTAAATTTTTATTTCGTCATATTTAACTTTTTAAAAAGATTGTTCTTTTTGTTTCTTTTCAGCTCTCACCTGAAATTTAATAATCTCACCCTGATTTCTACTAATGGACTCCCAGGAAAAAAACTTTTGGGCAGCGAACAAAGGAGGTTTCTAGCAAGCGAGTATGATTCATTTTCCTTCCTAATTCATGTGCAGTCCTTTTCTATGTTAAATAATAGGTTTCGAAGTGGAAAGGGGAAAATGAGGGACCCTTTCTTGGAGAGCCTAGACATTACCTGGGAAATTCCAGTTCAAATCCACCAGTGAGTGTCACAGGGTTTCTGCTGATGCAATGAAATACTCTGACCAAAGCAGCTTGGCTTGCACGTCCCGGTCACTGTTCATCACTGAAGGAAGTCAAGACAGGAATTCAAGCAGGGCAGGAACCTGGAGGCAGGAGCCGATGCAGCTATGGAGGGTGCTGCTTACTGGCTTGCTCCCCATGGCTTGCTCTGCCTGCTTTCTTATAGAACCCAAGACCACCATCCCAGGGATGGCACTACCCACAATGGTCTAGACTCTTCTACACCAATCACTAATTTAAAAACATGCCTTACAGCTGGATCTTATGGAGGCATTTTCTCAGCTGAGATTCTCTCCTTTCAGATGACTCTAGCTTGTATCAGTTTCCATAAGACAAGCCAAGACAGTGAGAGAATTGTCTAGCATGGCAGGACGGGCATGACATTTTGTGTCCATGGGGAGACAGTTTCCCTGTTCCTGCAGTTGAATGGGACTCACAGGCCTAGCTGCTTCTACGTTGGGGTCTGAGAAACAGGGCAGAGAAAGCATGGCCCTGAATGTACCCTACAGGCATCACCTTAGGGTGTGGTCTCTGTCACCCCTCACCATAGGCACCTGGAGCTGGTCAGCTTAAACCTGTTCTTACCAGGCCAGGAGAGCTATATTCTTGCCCTAGTAGAAGCACCATTTGGTAACACTTGTATTTAGAAATGCCATTTCCTTTGCCCATAGCTTCCACCAATTTCAGTGTCTGGAAGCAAAACTCAGGCTGGAGAAAAGGGAAATCATTCCCTCTTCAGATGGAGTGGTGCTTGACGAAGGGATTCACTGTCATTTTGAAGAAAGACTTTTTTTTACCTTCAATGGGAAAATCCACCCCTTCTTTGCCAGCAGAACCAGAACCATTTTCAATTAACACCTTTATCAGAATGTGGAATTCTGTGTCTGTTATTCAGAGTGGTGGGGTTAGAACCCGGGGACTCTATGAAATGCTTCACAAGAAGCTGCCAACCCCACCTTTATTAGACCAGCACTTTGAGTCAGATATGTTGTATATTTGCATGTATGCAGGTGCATACATGAATTTTTGGAAGAATGCCATTCAGTACAATTTAAACAAATGTGTGTGTGAGTGTGCACTGATCTAGGAGCCATTCCTACCACTTCAGTCTAGACAAGGGATTTCATTTACCTTGGACTTAGGTTTTCTTGCTGTGAAAAGCATATGCTTAGTAAAGTATTATGAATTTAAAATAACCATGCCATCAAGCCCTGGCTAGGAAGACAGGATAGACCCATGGACATCCCTTTCCCTCACTGCCTCATTTTCTTTTTAAATTTCTTTAAGATTTATTGTCTTTTATGTGTATGCATGTTTTGCCTGTGTACGGTGTGTGTGCCTGGTGCCTGCTGAGGTAAAAAAAAAGAGCACCAGATCCCCAGAAATGCCAGTGGTTGTGAGCCACCATATGGATGCTGGGAACTAAACCCAGGCCCTTCGCAAGCGCCAAGTCAACTCTCCAGTCCTGCCTCCCATTCTCTAAATTATGTTATTCCCAAGAAATGTGAATTTAAGTCAGTCAGTTTGATGGAATTTTTTGCCCATCTCAAGGTTGGGTGTGACATGATGAGAACAATGTGTCAGATTTTCTTAATGGAGTAATCTGGTGTCCTTACCTCTACCCTTGTCTCCGCCTCTCAGCACAGTCCCCAGAACACCACACGAACGTGTGACTCAGATGGCATCAGCTCCTTGCCTCGTAGAACTCTACTGTCCAGTACAGTAGCTACAAACCACAAGAGCTGTTTCCATTTAAGTTAATTAAAATGAAAAGAGTTGGAAGTTTCAGCTCCTCGCTCACATTTGCCCTGCTGGCCCAAACAGCTAGTGTGCTCTCATCCCAACAGAGCTAGCTTCAGAGAATTGTCATCACAGAATGTTCTAGAATGCATGAACTTCAAAAAGTCTACCCGTTTTCACTGACCGTATCATTTACTATTTCTGCTCAATTCTCTCCATTCTCTCCAGACCAGCGATCTTAATTGCCCCAAACACAGCAAGCAAGTCTTTGTTTTTCTTTTTCTTAAATGTCGCCTTTCCCACAGTCTACCCTGACTATCCCATTCATTTGCAACGAACCAACACACTCAACTAAACCTTACTCTGCTCTTTTTTTTTTAAAATCCTGGCTCATGAAACCCTCCTAAATATTACATACTTTTCCTTTTATGATTGACATCTATTGACTCCATCCCAAATGCTAAGACTATATAATATACACTCCACTAGAGCAGGGATTTTATAACATGATATAGATGAAAACCACCTCAGAAGGACCAGCAAATGTCTTCATGAAGGATGAGACCCAACAGGCAGTCCCGATTGAGTGGGAACCTTAACCCAATCATGACACTCGGACCAGAGGTTGAACCCAGGACAGGATGCTGTCTTTCAAATGGTCATCAGGAAGGAATTTGTCTGGGTTCATGGTGTTCAATAATAATAAGTGCAAATGATGTGCATAAATCTAATAATCCAAATCCCTTCTTCTCAACACGATCCGTGAACTGGTCTTTTGTGCTTTGCTTCATTATTTTTGTTGATTTTTTTTTTATAAACAGCCAGTTTTGTCTTCCCGCCCCTACCCTCAGCCCCCTGTCTAGCCTCTGGTTGAGGTGCTAACGATGTACCTCAGAGGCAGCTGGAAGAAAGTACTGGAGGGAAGAGAAACAGGAAGCAGGAGAAAGCCACTAATTGGGCAATCAACCCTGAATAATTGAAAGTTAATTGCAGTGGTCCTTCTTCGCAGTGTGTCACAGCTAATCCCCTACAAACCTCAAAGTTTCTTTCCACTTCTGAAGAATTCTGGTTCTTTGGGTATGTGAGCCTGCTCGGATTTAACATTTGGGTCTTTGGAATGGCTTCCGATTTGTGCAGATTGTGACCCTGAGGGCTGGGGCTGTTTCTCTCTATCAGTCCTGTATGACAAGGAGGCCACACCTTCTATGCTTGCATACCTTATCAGTGGTGTCTTCCAGAAATTTACCCATTGTGCTTCTGTTTGTTGAGACAGGGCCTCACTGTGGATCCCAGGCTCACCTCAAAAGCTTATCCACTTCCTGAGTGCTCTGTTTTTCCAGATTTTTCTATGAAGAGGACTTTTAGTTTTTCTTTTTTCTTGTGATTGCCAGGCAGCCAATCACTCTACTACCAAGCTCCATCCCCATAACTTTTGGCCAATCTTGCTTATGAAAGATGAACTCTCATCATTGTAACTTCTTTAGTTCCTTGTCCAGAGGACCCAGGTGATGGTGTAGAGCCAGGACACAGTCTCTGCTCTGTAAAATCTTTAGCAAAATATGTGGAGGATTTCTCAACAGATAGTTGCACCCATCTAGTGGAGACACTACAGGCAGCTCCGAGGGGTAGTAGCGTCCCAAATGAGGCGTGTCAGCTCACACTGTGGCGCTTTTGATGAGAAAGATGAACAGACAAGATTGCATCAGCCAGTCTTTGGCGCTTCTTTTTGTGTCTCAGCAAAGCTTCCTTAAAACCAAGTGTCCCAAGAGTCAGCTGCCATCAGACAGTTTCAGATTCCAACTCTGAAATACCCATTCTGACATTGCTGGTGCTACTGTCCCACTGTCGTTAGAGGCCGCATTGTCTTAGCTGCCCACAGGTCCCCAGAGAGCTTTTATCTTTGGGCAAATCCTCCTCAGGCTAATCCCTGAGCACTAACTATACTTAATTTTTTTTTTCTCATCGTGTATGTCTCATGGTAGAGGCTGCACAGCAAATAAAGCAGTCCTTTGTGTGTCTCCGGGACTGTGTGGAAGCAGCAGTTTCGTATATTCCTTAAAGCTGTCATTTTTTTAAAAGAGAATTTCGTCTCGCTATCCATTATTTTCCTGTGACAGGCCAGCCCCTATTTTCCTTTTTTATTAAGAAGAAATTTTCTTGTTTTTAAGTGTTGTTTCATGGAGAAACACAAAGCCCAGTGCTCCCATCTCTTTTCACAGGCCCCATAACGGGGTCTAATGTGCATCCATTACGAGAATGTTCTTTGTGTGGTGAGACCAGATTCATGTGTGGATCAAAAAGAAAAAATGTCCTCCCATTACCACTTCAGAATCCTGTTTACCTCCAAAGAGAGTAAACAGGATTATGTATCATTAATATTATTTAGAATAAGAGCCTTCACATATGTATTACACTCAACAAAACAGCAACTCCTACATTCTCACAGAGGTGGAGGCACACAGGATGGGCTCATTATCCTATATCGAGAGGTGAGAAAATAGGGATGAAAGTCCCTGGGGTCCAGGCTTCTTGGCAGAAGAAGAAAGATGCGAACCCTGGCACGGTTCTTCCTAGAAAAGATCATGCAGCCTAAATGTAAATGGATTACTTTTTCTGTCACTGCAGATTCTTGGCTCTCAAATCAGGATCATTAAAGTGTTACTCATATAAGGTGAAATCTTTGTGAAAATTCTATAGAATGCCCCCCAAAAAACTTCCCTAAATAAACTCAAACCACAAGAACCTGCTTCTCCTGTCGTCTTGATGCAACAGTGTTCAGTTGAGACAGAGCCAAAAAAGAAGAAAGCAAGTCCATTCAGCCGCTGGCATCCCATAGCCTCAGCATGCCCACCCGTCCCAGGCTGATGTATGTGAACGCGCTGGCTCCCCGTAAATCACTTCTGATTTCCATACCGGGCTCCCAGATCTCCAGGCATTGGTTGCACTTGCTGTGAACCTGCGTCTCTAACTGAGGTTTTCTATACGTGAGTTTTGTTACTTGGGCACAAAGAATGAGTCCTTTACGTAAAGTTAGCAGCAAATACGAGGGGCCATCTACATTTTAGGACTCTGACACCTGCCTTTTGTGTGTGTGTGTGTGGAGGGGAGTGTCCCCTGTGGTGTTATATTCCTCTTATATGTTCCTGTGGAGTCTGGGCCAGTAGGACTTTAAAACAGTTTAGATCTCGGTCACGAAATAGGGACAAAAGGAAGTTTAAGTGATCTCACACACACAATCACACACCTTTCCCCTGTGGGCCCAGCCTAAGCAGGTGGAAGAGTTTAGCTTTAATAAGAGGATGTGACTACGTGTTTCAAAATGGGAAAACAAAAACAAAAACAAAAAATATCTCTTAGTCTTGGTCCTGATAAACTCACAGCGAGAGCACAGACCCAGCTCACTAGGGGACTTGAACCAGCTCGCCAGATGTCTAATTAATGCCTACTGTCAGCTGCTCAAATGTCACTGATGAAGCTTCTCTCTGTGCAGCCACTGTTTTAATGATAAAGATTATGCACTGATGTCACTGTGCTCCTGGGTTAACGTTGTGGTCGGTAGAATGACGGGTCTAGACCGAGCAGCCAAGCATGTTGTGGTTTCCAAGACTGAGATCGTGTTTTACGACCACCTCATTCTCTGCACCGGGCAGCAGTACCAGGTAAGGCTGCGCACCAGGGACGCCGCTGGCACGTGGGGAGCTTTCCACAGCAACGTGCTCGCTGGGGTGCGCGATCTCTGGGTAAAGAGCGGCTTGTCTTCCTGCACAGCTGCCACTCTATATTCATAAAAGTGCTCTTCAAGGCCAGCACGCATGACCAGAATGGTGCCTGCAAACCCTCCCAGGAAAGCCATTCCAAGAAAAACATTCTGTTGAGGGAGGGGGAGGGGGAATCACAGCTAGTTGGAGAAATGTCATTCCTGAAGCTGTTGTCCCAAAGTCTAACACTTATGGATCATTGCAGCAGACTCCAGACCCAACCAGGCATGCATTTGTGCTAAATTAATTTATGCCTCAAGAGGCTAGCATTTGGCTGGGGCAATGCGCTCACGCAAAAGTATTTCAGACATGTGCACCTTCTGTCAGCCCTTATTTTATTTTGTCTCTCAGTTATAAAATTAGGAAATCGGATTGACTAGTTTCCCAGTGACCATGCTTTCTGCTTGAGTGCTCCAGCCACGTTTCACTCAAGCGTTGCTGGATAGAACGGAAGCCGCTCCCGGTCTGAAGACTTCGGGTCTCCAGGCCCCACACCACCCTGGATAGTGTTCTGTTGTGTCCTATGCAAAAACCAGGCATCTTTCCAGTAAACAGGTTGGGGTCTGAAAGCATCTCACCAGCGTTTGGATTTGGCAAGGGAGTATGTATGGCTCCTTTGCATTTCAAAGGAGGGAGGAGGCAGCGCAGAGGGCCCCATGGCGCCTCAGTCTACCCATGGTTGAGACCTCCTGGTGTGCTGACAAAACACACCCACACCTGTGTTCTCAGGAGTCGCTCTAATGAGTTAGGTGGGACTGATCCTCAGTGTCTTCACTAGTCTCCAGGTGACGAAAAGCGGAGGTAGAGAAACACTTCAGCTCTCTTGACATGGAATCCCTTGCACCTTGCACCAGCACTTCCCATACTGCTTGGTCAGGAACTCCCCCTGAGCATCCCGTTAAGATGCGAACTCCGAGCTCCGAGCAGGGAGCTTCAGGTCAGGGTTTCCTGAGATAAGACTGCCTAGCAAGCTCCCAAGGGTGACTGGTGCCTCCCTCAATGGACTGCCCTTTGAGTGGCTTGGATCAGATTCTTTAAAAAAAAAGCTTTTATGTTAAAAAAAAAATAAGCCTTATACTCAGAGGGTAGAAGAAAATGTCTTTCTGGTTAAAAAATAAAAACTAACTGGAGAGACGCCTCCTTTCACATATAAATGTTCCTTCTACTTTTCACTGAATGAGAAAGAAATATAGTTTTCCCAGAAAGCCTGCCCACCCCCTCACCTGGCCACTGGTTGCCGGCGCTGCGTGCAACCCCACTCTTTGGAAATGGAGCACAGGACTCAGCCAGCTGTCCAGAGACTCGGGCATCTGCCCATGTGTGCCCAGCTGCCCCTGCAGCTTTAGTCTGCAGCACATTAAGCTCTTGCCCTTTTTACAACAGGAAAAATGAAATGAAGAAGTGATAAAGGGGAGTTCCAATTTAATTTTTCCAGAAGGACATAAAAATCAAAGGTACATAGAGTGATAGAGAAAGGGCAACTGAATTCACTGGGGACCTTCTAGTTCTTGTGTCTTTTCCTACATCCTCCACTCCAGCTCTCTCCTTGTTTTGCCCTAGATTTATAAGCCAAATTAAAATGATGACAGTAGAGCTTAAACCCAAAGCAAGAAGACAACATTTCATAAAATATAATTACAACCCTTAGCCTCTAGTCAGCATGCCTCATTCTAAAACATCCTGCAGTGTTTTCAGTCTCCAAGTGCACACCATTTAAGTTTTTTGTACAGAAAACCTGGTCGCAAAGTAAAACCTTAAGCTGTGTTTTGAACAGATAATAAGGGGGCTAGTCTCTTGCCCAGCCTACTCATACCACCAAGCCCCCTTTTCTGAAGTACCCAGTTTGAAACATTTCTCCTCTTCTTTAAAAATGACCCTCAGAGTTCCAAATAGTGCTTTTATGAAATTTGACCTTGCTCCACCAATGACATACATTACCTGCGACCTCTCCTTTTTGAAAGCAGGTTTAGCTAGCTCTTTTTTAACACCCTCTAACTCCCTTATCTGCCCTTTCCATCAATTTAAAAATATTTTTATTTTTATTATGTGTATGTATCTGTGTGCATCTCCCACCTCTATGCAAGTGTCCACTGAGGCCAGAAGAGGGCATCAGATCCCCAGGTACTGAAGTAATAGATGTCTGTGGGTCACCCAGTGTGAGTTCGGAAGAGATGCAGTTCTGGGAACCAAACTTGAGTTCTCTAGAAGAGGAGCAGGTGCTCTTAGTTGCTAAGCCATCTCTTCAGGCCATTTTTATTTTTATTGGTGAGCACATGCTGGCCCTGAATGCCATTCCCAGCTTGCTTCCTGTGAGATCACAGAGCTGCATGAATCATGGACCATTATGGTGAAGTAGGAAGGTGCCTTCCCATGCCAAGATTTGCACAACTTTTGAAAGAGGGAGGACAAAACTCGTCAAGTTGGAGTCAAATGAATTTAGCACTGGCCCAGAGAAAACCTGAGGCCTGGGCTTCTGGGGTGGGGGTGACCACTAGATGCCAATCGGTAGATCAGTTGCCTCCAACAGCAAGAGAGGCGAAGCCACAGGGACAAGTCTGGGTAAGCAAAAAGTGCGTGACTGAAAGTTAAAAGTCGACTCCTAAGAGATTGGGAAGGTGGAATATGCACAGGAGTGTCCCTCCCAGGAGCAGACCTGAAAGGGGCACCTCTGTGTCAGAAGTGGATGCTAGTGGGGGCAGTGGGAGGGAAAAGGGCCTCCTCTCACCTGACAGCCAAGTCTGTGTCTCTTCTCTGGACAGTCTCCTGACAAGAATTTAAGATTGTTAGCAGAGAAAACTCTCCTTACTCCAGAAAAGGATTGTCCACTTGATTGATTCCAAGCAAAATCAAAGACTTTTTTATTTTTTATTTTTTCAGTTAGTTACATTCTGGCAAATGTCAAAGAATGGGACATTTCTCATTGTTTCATGAGAATGATGGGAGAGGGTGGGCAATGAACAAGTTTTAGAAGAAAAATAATAGATTGTCAAATGCTCCCCCTAAAAGTAAAAAAAAAAAAAACAAAAAAAAAAAAACAAAAAACAAAAAACAATGGAGGTATAAACAGTCTCATGTCTGGCACTAAGTGACAGAATGAAGCAGAACTAGTGACACAGGATTCTGGAGGAAATAACCTGAAAACTACATGTGCACCTAAGTCTCAGAAGACAAGCAGCAGCCATTCTTTGTATGCAAGACCCCAGGAAAATTAGCTGCTGTGGATTTTTGTTTGTTTGTTTTTGTTTTTGCTGTAATTTGCACTCCAGATAATGAACAGGGAATTCAGAACTTTACAATCTTTACAGGACACAGGCAGCCGCTCCATGGATGATTTCAAACAGTAATGGAAATAATTTTCGTAAATTGTAAACATACCTACTAAACAGAAAACTAGTAATCCTCAATTTACATTGATCAGGAAAATTGGTGGTGCCGGAAAGGGGGATGGTTAAGGAAGAGTAGGCGTTGCTACAAGCACCGAAGCCCAAAGGGGCATTTCAGTGGGGAAGCCTCTCTGTTGAGAGGAACTGGGGCAAGGAGTGCTGAGGAGCAGCACAAGGAAATTCACCCATCAAACCCTGGACAAGACAAAAGGTGAGAAAAGAAAGGCCAAACATGCAGTTGTTAGAAATGAAAGTGCAAACCCAAATGACAAGGGGCAAATGCAAGTGAGGGTGGAGAATGTCATAACCTAAGTAAGACCAAGGCCATGTTTACACAAAACTTGAAATAGGAGAAAAGCATCCAAGCAAAACAAGCGCCCCCCTGTCTTTAAAGAAAAAGACAATTAAAGGGCTGGAGAGACGGCTCAGTGGTCAAGCAGACTTGCTGCTTTTGCACAGGACCCGAGTTTAGTTCCCAATACTTATATCAGGTAGCTCACAACCACACGTAACTCCAGCTCCAGGAGATCCAGTGCAGTCTTCTGGCCTTCAATGGTATCAACACACATGTGGCATACACTCACACAGATATACACGCTTACACATAAATAAAAATGTTTAAATTTTTTTATTTTTAAAATATTTTAAAAATCAATATGTTAAAAATAAAGTTATTTTTAAAATGAAAATCATTTTTAAAAGATAGTCAAAGTGCCCAGTGAGAAGACAGTGAGATGGCTCAGTGGACACAGGCACCCGCTGCCAAGACTGCAGCCTGACTTTGACCCCTGGAACTCACATGGTATAAGCAGAGATCTGACTGTTGTAAGTTGTCCTCTCTTCTCCACGTGTGCATCATGGCAGGTGCCCCACTCCAAACCCAAAAAATAAATAAATGTAAAAATTTTAAAGATGTATTTAGTTATACATATGTGTACTCTGCTCGCATGTATGCCTGCATAACAGAAGAAAGCATCATATTCCACTACAGATGGCTGTGAGCCATCCTGTGCGTGCTGGGAATTGAACTCAGAACGTCTAGAAGAGCAGCCAGTGCTCTTAATTGATGAGCCATCTTTTTGTTTTGTTTTGATTTTGAGACAGGGTTTCTCTTTGTAGCTCTGGCTGTCCTAAAATTCATTCTGTAGACTAGGCTGGCTTCAAACGCAAGGGATCAGATCCATCTGTTTCTGCCTCCCAAGTGTGTGGATTAAAGGTGTGTGCCACCACCATCAATGTAAAAATATGTTAAGAGCTTGAGAGTTGGCTCAGTGGTTAAAAGTATGTCCTGCTCTTCTGGGGTACCTGAGTTGGATTCCCAGCACCTATGTTGAGTGGTTCACAACTACGTGTAATTCCAATTCCAGGAGATCAACATGTCTGGCCTCCACGGGTCCCAGCACTCACATGCAGCTACACACACACACACACACACACACAAAGTAAAACATTAAAATATTTTAAAGGAAAAATATACAACAACAGACTATTGAAGAAAATTCACAAGAGCAGCACTAGAAATACCCAACAAAGGAAAAATTGGAGAAAGAGAAGCATTAACAGTAACAATCGGTGACATTCATGGTGCCAGTGTAGACAGCAGCTCCAGACTCCTTCCCTGCTGCACATGATTATATCGAAGAATATGTCACAAAAACAGAAAGTCCTGGCGAGTCTGTTCACTTCCTAGAATGACACTTAGGAAGAGAAAGAACACACGGAGCCCCTGCAGAGGCTTGAAGTCACTATGGTACTTAGCTGTAGGGATGAAGCCTCAGGGTTGGCACAGGAGCCAGCCTGTCCTCATCTCTCAGACCCTCCTAGGGTTTTTGTAGAGAGAAGAACATGGGTTCATACATCACGGCCCAGACTTAGGACATCTCCCCAGAAAGACAGAAAACATTGTAGTTTCTCATGGTCTGAAAGTCTGCTTCCAGGAGGAATGCTCATGCCTGGAAGATGAGTGTGACGGCCTGAGAATCCTCATCAGGGTGATAACAATCCTCTCAGGCTATTGAGTGTTCTCTATGAGACAGTCAAGGCAGCTGATACAACCCTTGTGATCACTGTACGGGTGCTGTCATGCCATCTTCTTCAGTTTATAAAATGACTGTAGTCAGGGTCTGAGGGGTGAAGGGCATGATTCACCCGAAGCTTGGATGGCAAGCAAGCGTTTGTGCCATTGCCATTGTAGAGCTCTTCCTGACTCACAGTTCAGGTCTTCTACTGTGAATCTGCACATGGCCTACACATATCACCAGCTGCTCAATTTGCCTTTCTCAGTTCCCTGGGCTGCTCTTTGTCCACACCATTTCCACCTGGCAGCCAGAGTGAAAGACTAGAGGAGTAGCATACTGAGAAACCTCAAGCAACTGTGCCATTTTATTTGGCATTGACAGCAGTGTTTGCTTGGTTTTAATTTGAATCAGAAATAAAAAGTCAAGAGTCTACTTGCAAACCCAAGGCTTTGACATTTCTTGAGAAATCAGATCTGGCCATCCTGAGCCTGTGTTCTTCGCTGGCAGTGGCCGGATGGGGCTGAGGCATGGCTGAAGTCTTTGGCTAAGGCGTAAGACTTCTTTCTGGTTGCCAGGGTGTCCTCAACATGAAGGACCAGTGTTGGCCATCAACCTTTATTGTGATTTTGTTGTCATTTTCTTGCTGTAGAGGACAATTTCCGGTCCCATTCATGTTTGTATCAATAGCAAGAAAGCAAAAGTCAAACAGGGGGAAGGTCTGTATGAGGTATGAGAGAAAGAGAGAGAGAGAGAGGGAGGGAGAGGGGGGGAGGGAGGGAGGGAGGGAGGGAGGGAGGGAGGGAGGGAGAATGAAGTAGAGAATTTCGCTCCTGATAAACGAAAGCTTTCTACCTTTTAAAGGTAAATTCTACTCTTCCGTTTTCTGCCTGGCCCGTCTGTAGACTTGGACTTTGGCATCTGAAGTAATGGCTCCTGTGGAAGATAGCTTTAACTGTATATCCCCATAGCTGCTGTATCCAGCGCACCCAAATCATTTTATCCCCAGATCCTGGGCAGGCCACTATTACCACTCCCTACGCAGGACAGAATGTGGTGTGAGGACACTTCTGGAGTCCCAGGACTCAGCTAGAGAAAAGTATGGAACTCCTTTCTCAGGATCTTTTCCCTGGAAACCCAGCTGCCATAGTGTTAGATGGCTAAGTCGTAAGTGGGTTCTCCAGACCACGGGGAGCAGTGGCTTTTGGACAGTTGATTGGCAGCTTGTTAGCTTAGGCAATCGGCGTGTTCTTTGGAGGAAAGAGAAAGGACTGACAATTTTGTCCAGAGGAGTCCACCCCAGAGCCTTAAGTCACCTTTAGCCTTTGAGTCTTCCCAGCCAAGGCCTCAGACTATGTAGCACAGAAGAAAGGAGCCGCTCACCTTGTCCTGTCTGGATCACTGACCTACAAAACCAGTGTGGATCAGACTGTAGTGAGTGGATGGTTTCTGCCACTGAGTTTTGGAATCCTTGGTTATATAGTATTAGGTAACCTGAGCAATTCAGCCTAAGAGTTGCCTCAAAGTGGCCATTCTGCCTGTTTATGTGTATTTCTTCCCCTTTCGATCAAAACCTAATTAACAATATCCAGGGACAGAAAAGGCCACAGCGCAGTATGGAACGTCACCAGGAGTACTCTCTTTTCTTCCCACCGTGCCACCACTGATAGGAACATTTCTCTGTAATCCGCCTCAGGTTCCGTGCCCCACAGATGCTGACATACATCAACACCTGACGAACAGAGAGGTTCTGGAGAAAAGCAAGCTGTGGTACACTGGGAAAGTTCCTTACAACCTTTTCATTCTCAATGAGGAGGAAGACTGTGTCGAGGCACTTATTTGGATGAGAAACAACTCCATCCTCACAGAAGGTAAAGTTGCTGTAACTGCGGCCTTTCAGAACAGCGTTTTATTTTTATAATGAGACTCATTCTTCATCTAGTTCCAGTATATAATTAGTGCCTAATTAATTCCAACCAAATCATTCATCTGTCATGCTTTGTTTTCCAGATTAATTTACAACTTGTTGTCATTTTTGGATACCCAGAATGTTTTCTGGGGGAAAGAAAAAGGCTTGAGATAGTTTAATTATCTATAATTATTTTATTACACAAAATGAATATCCGAAGAGCAAAGCATGGCTAAAATCATTAACTAATTAAAGAATAATTTAATAAGCAAACATGTTTAGCAATTATATGGAAAATATGTCTCCCTTTGTGAAGCTGAAAAGACCCAGGAGGAGGAAGAAAGGCGGGCATTGGAAGGCCCTTTTCTTCTTTTCAGGACTCATTGTTCTCTTTCTTGTTGCCTGCACAGCCCTCCCCACAAATAGACACATGCGAGCCGCACACCACTTTTTGAACCCAACTGAGAAAGTAAAACATTTGCACAGATGCCTGTGCCACTCAAAACATTTGCCAAGCATCTTCGCTGTTGTCTGGGTTTCATTCAAACGGGTTGACTTCTGAAACAACTACAACAGAGCCTGGCTGCCTGTGTGTCTTTGGTTGCAGCCTGGAATCCAGGAAATGGAGGTGGTCGTGCCTTCAGCCTCCATCTTCCCTGCGGCCAGGTTGAGTCCCACGGCCACCTACAGGGAAAGCTGAGTTTCTCATCCTCACCTGCAGTGCATGCCGAAAATGTAAAGGCCCCTCGGTGCCTAGAAAAGTGGGCATCAACCTGCCAAATCAAATATGTTCATGTGTTGAGTTTACTCCGTTTCTTAATATCATTGATACAGTAGAATTTAAGGCAGTTCCTTCTGAGCTTCAATTAGTGACTTAGGTCCTCTAAAACTTTTGAAGTTAGTGTATTCACAACATGAAAGTTAATGGGTATCAAATGATATTTGCTGATATGACGTAGACTACTTGATTCTAAATTTATGAATGAGATTGGCCTGTAATTTTCTTCTATATACTTTTCTTGTCAAGTTTTTAGGCTCAGGAGAATTCTAGTATTACAAGGTGATTCCAACTCTTGCCAGGGGGTTTGAAATAAAGGTAACCTACAGGTTGGAACCCTTGGAAGAGGTAGGATGGGCAACAGATCCAGTAAGCAGACGTAAGACTTGTCATAAAGTATCACCAGCTTTGTATCTACGTGTGTTTAAACATGTTTTACCATTTACCTTTCTAAAAACAAACAACAAACAAACAAAAACACACCATAGGTCTACTAATCTCTATATTGACCCGTGTAGGCTTCAAAGCGTCCAGGGTATTGTCCTATCCAGGAGAGTTAACACATGGTCATTATAAAGCACTCGGAAGTAAATGCTTCAGGCTTTGCAGGGCATGCGGTCTTTACTGTGCAGGGCATGCGGTCTTTACTGCAGATTTTCATCCCTGAGGCTCAGCAAGAGAGCAGCCACAGAAATGCCTGTGCATGGCTTGGTGCCAGAAAACCTTTACAGTACCAGGTAATGAGCCATGTTTGCTGAGCCCTCTTTAATCCATATAACCTGAGGCAAATGACATCAAATTATCAAACGCAAAGATGAGCATGAACTCACTGAAAGCAGAAAAGCCACAGGACGTGGTATGTTCTAAGACTACAACCAGGCCTGATTGCAGGCAGTGTTCTAACCTTGAACATTGAGTATTTGGGGTGCCAGGACTGTGGAACATTTTGACCATGAAATGGGCCTTTGAGATTGGCAATACAAGCTCCTCAGGGTGAACCCGATAGCAGGCGCTTCGAGAAGCACTTCAGTCTCCTGTGAGTATTTTCTTGTTCTCTTGGTTCTCAAGTGTGAGGGGAGGACTGGCCCTTCTGTGAACTTGAGTGGTTGTCAAAGATGGTGGTTCTCTGGAACTCACTTAAAGAAGAGTGGTATTGAGTATTTTTGTTTGTTTGTTTGGTTGATTGGTAGGTTGGTTGGTTTTAATTTTTGTTTTGAGATTTAGGAGTGTCTACTACCATTGTGAAGCCACTCTGAGAGCCTGTTCTTGAGCACCCAGAGGCCAGGATAAGTGTGTGGAAACTAGTTCCTTGTCTTAAATGTAGGCTGTTTTCCCCAGATCACCCAGGTATGTTCTTAGCACAGAGACCAGGCTTGGAGAGCATCTGTGGAGCCCAGTCCAGCCCAGTTAAATTAGCTCTGAATACCGTCCTTTTCAAGTGACTTCTCATGTGTGAAAACTTAAGAAGGAAAGCATTACCTCCTGCCTTAAGGGAACTCTCTGTGTAGCTTTTCTGTAATTCAAGTCATACTCAGGCATGGCTTTAATTAGTCCCATTCAGACCTTAGTCTTGAACTTATTTTTCTGTACCTTCCTCCAGTATCCCGCACTTCTCCAGAGTGCTCCCTCCTCTCACTGAACAATGAGAATCCGTGGAGCACAGTCTGAATCCCAGGTGTGCCGGGGATGGTCACACAGTTGGCTACAGAAAGCACATCTGCACATGGGAGCCAAGATCTAACAACAGGCAGAGCTCCCTCTCCCAGAGTTTCTAGGAATGCAGCACAGAGCAAAAGCAGCTTGAGAAAAGGGCTCCAACTAGAGCCCTCTAACAAATCCTAGTCTTTGCAGCAACTGCAGCAACTCCCTACATTCAGCAGGGAGGGGAGGCCTGAAAAGCATTTACACAACATCCTGTGGGTCATCCTGATGGCCTCTTGTCTCCTAACTGAGCTGAATATCATCACTGGGCTTTCTTTTTTATTTGTATTAGAAAATAATTGTTGTTTCCTTATCTCCTCTCAGATCCTCCCCATCCAACTCCACGCTTTCTTTCTTCTTTTCCTTAGAAAAATAATAGGCAGCCGGGTGATGGCTCACACCTGTAATCCCAGCACTCAGGGAAGCAGGCAGATCTCTGTGAGTTCAAGGCTAGCCTGCTCTACAAAGCAAGTCCAGGACAGCCAAACAAAAAACAAAAACAAAACAAAATAAACAATCTGGAATAAAAAAATAAACAAAAATCATGAGAAACATGCACACACACATATGTACATACACACAACCTATAAAAACACAACATCAGAAAACAAACAAACAAACAAACACAGTAAAGTTATCAAAAAATGCCCAAACAAAGCATTATGAAATTTAAAAAGATCCCCATTGAGTTTGTTCTGTGTTGACCATCTTTTGCTGGGATTGGAGCCTGCCCTTGGGTGTGGTTTGTTTACCCAGTGAGAGGTTGTAGGAGAAAACCAGCTTGTGTGTGTGTATATGTGAGTGGCTGACAGGTGGAAATAGCTTCTAGGTTAGGGATGGGATCTTGTGTCCACTTCCCCTCTCCATTATGGGAACCCCATCTTCATCACTGGACTTTGACGTTCCCTCTAACACTGTCAAACGCCCTTGTGGGGTTGCTACACCTACACTTTGGAAGTAAAATAGCTGTTATGGCAGCAGTGTCATAGAGACATCTAGAAGCCACTATTTGCTGAAACTCCAAGGCACGTCTTTGATATATATATATATCTGTAATTTATCTCAGTGTCACTTGGACTCACATCAAGCCTGGTGCACAGTAAAACATTCAATAAGGTGTTAGTGACCACAAGTGAAGGTAATTCACAATGTTTTTGTTTGGGTTTTTGAAACAGGGACTTGCTGTATATCACAGGCTGGCCTTGAACTGTTGATCTTCCTGCCTCAGCCTCGTGGGTTCTGGGATAATAGCTATGCGTCATCATGACAAGCGCTCACATGATGAGTAATAGCAAAGCTTTCTTCGTTCAGCCTCACCTGGAAACCATTGATCAGTTGTGGGGAAGACAGGTAAACCTTTGCCTGAGATTGAGGGTACTCAAAAAAAAAAAAATCTTTGCTTTTCTTGTGAGGATGTTCATTGACTGAGCAGGCTGAGAAAAATTCCTCACACTGCAACCTGGCCCAAGGTTTGGGGTTGATGGTATAGGTTCAGTTTGGAGGACCACCACTTTCTTGAGGAAGTATTGAACCCCTTTGTGTGTTAGACTCTATAAACAGTATTTTCCTCACGTGGTTTGTTGGGAGGATTTGATGAATCAAATGAGTTTGTTCAACACCATCCTTAGTGCAGTGTCTCAGCCACAAAAAAAATTCAATAGACATAGCTCTTCTAGGTATTTAAGGAGCCCTCCCTATCTGGTTTCCCTTTCCAAGGTTTCAGTTACCACTAATCAACTGAAAATATTAAATGGAAACCTTTAAAGGATATGAAAATATTAAGTAGAAAATTTCAGAAATAATCAATCCCTAAGTTTTAAAATGGACACCGTTTGCATAATGAAATCTTATGTAGACCCACCCAGGATGAGTCCTTCTTTAGTCCAGTGTATCCACTCTATGTATACTACCCACCCATTAGTCATTTAGCTGCCTTCCTGGTTATCAGATCCACTGTTAGAATATGGCGATACTTGTGTTTAAGTATTTTATTCAGTGGCCCCAAAATACAAGAATAGTGTTGAGGGTTCAGTTTTAGCCAAAGAAAAGCCACAGGATGCTTCCTTTAAGAGAATATGCAGACATGTGTGGCAGGTATATATGTTTGGATGGAAATACAGCAGATGGCACTGTGTATGGTTTCCGGCATCCAGCACTGGTCTCAGAACGGACCATGAGGATGGAGATACTGTGACCTAAAGAAGCTTCCCTGACATGTGAATTTCACCTCGTGCTATACTGATGACAGAGACCTCCTGGGTATTGATCTTGACATGAAAGATGAAAATCCATGCACACTGGGTGCATTCATTTATGTGGAGACATCATGGCCTTCGTGAGAGCCTGGGCTGTCATTACGGAGCTGAGCTCCTCTTTAACAAAGGCAGAAAAAGCAAGCTTTGTATTTGTTTATTCTGGATTGGGGGTGGGGTGGAAAGCTTGAATTGTCTCCAAAAGACAGTGGAGCAGGCACTGCCTGCAGGTTGCAAGCACAGTGGTTGTGCCAGGGGTACCAGCAGGGTGGCCAGCACCTAGGGCAGGGGGGTGTAAAGAAGCTGACGCAGGTCCTGCCCCTGAACACGTGCCCAACCACACCATCACCCTCACCCTGAACAACAACAAGATATCTGAGGTGAAGAATGGTTCAAATGATTAAGTCTCCTCAAAAGGCTTCCATGCTGCTGGAGGCCATGCTGATGTCCATGATTCATGCTGCCAACAGAAGACATGTTGACGTCATGCCCTGTGCTGCTGCCAGAGGCCAGGCTGATGTCCATGATTCGTGCTGCTGCTGACTGCCATGGAAGCTTCTTTTGTAGTTTTCATAACTGAGAATGAGCGACATTGAAGGCTTCTGTGACAACCTGGTCCCCCACCCCCACCCCCCCACCAGAGAAAGAAACAGTTCAGACAGGAAGCTATTGAAGACAGTCTTTAAAAATTCGATAAAGATGCTCAAGTGTAGCTCTTCACAACTTATGACTTCTGGTGAGGGGTGAGAAGGACTCACTTTTCTTGAAGGGGCTGGCTACTGGGAGTTTGACCATGTTCCAGTGAGTATATGGGCAACACAAAATGGACTTGGTGGGTTTGGGGAGGAGGTACAAGGGTAGGAGGGTAGACCTGAGAGGGACGGGAAGTGAGTGTGATCAGGGTAGATTGTAGGAAATTCCCAAGTAATTAATAAAAATATTATGTTAGGGGAAAAAAAAGACAGTGGGCCAACACTTGGTCTGGGCCACCAGCTTGTGAAGGGCAGAAGTGTAAGATAAAGACTGAGTTAGCAAGCAGAAGTGGGCACTGTGGACACAGGTGTCTACCCAAGGTCACCTTGGTCACTTCTGGGGAAATAAGAGCCCAGTGAAGGGTGATGGTCAAGAGGCAGTGCTGGAGATGATCTTGCGATCTGTATTTCCATGTCAGCAGAGAGAAACTGACCTGAAAAGTCACTCTCCAGAGAATGGCAACAGTCAGATGAGGTGGCGAAGCCACAGGCTCAGGTGCCGGCCAGAAATGGCCACCTTTACATTTAGCAATCCGGGGATCATAGTCACTTCCCGTTTATTTTCAGGTTAGTTGTGAGATGGTGCTATTTGAGGCCAGAACCAGGAAGTCTGGCATATCATAAAAAGAATAAGGCTGTGCTCCTTCGTCCCTCCAGAAAGGTAGGCTACAGCTGCAGCTTGCTTCCCATTGCATGCAAGATGGTTGGTGACGGGGGGGGGGGGCACAGGAAAGTGACCAAAAACCAAATACAGGGCCCTTCTCTGAAGAATTTGAGAAAAGGAAGCTGAGGCAAGAGGATCAGCAAGAGTTGTGGGCTAGCCCACAGCTGTGAGCCCACAACTCACTTTTTTGTGGAATGTAGTGAGTTCCAGGCCAGTCTGAGCTTTTAAAGAGTGAGATTTTGTTTGTTTGTGGGTTAGCAAGATAGCCCAGCAGATAAAACTCTTGCCATGAAAGCCTGACAGCTTAAGTTTAGTTCCCAAAACCCACAGTGGAAAAGGGCAAGAGAATCCCAGAAGTTGTTCTCTGACCTGCACATATGACTGTGGCTTGCACATACCTGCATTCATAATGCGCGCGCGCGCGCACACACACACACACACACACACAAATAATATTGCATAATAAAATTAATTTTTTTAAAGAGAAATAAATGTTCGTATCTCTACTGGCTGTAGTAGGAAGGCTTGTCCATCTCTCTTGGGCCCACTTCCTAAGTCCTAGGACAAGCCAGGCTTGACTTTCCTGTAGCGCAGACCGATTGCTCTAGAAGGACGGTGGATAATTGATGGCAGGAACAATGACTGTCCCAGGAGGGGTGGACTCCCCATTGTTCACACGCAGATGCTGCCTCAGAGTGTGGCCCTCTCCCAGCTGCTGCTTGACACCACGGTCCTCTGCTCCCAGAGGAGAGCCCAGTGGCTGCGATGGAAGCAGCTGTGTCTCCATTTTCTGTCCTCTAGAGTTACACATGTCAACTACCCCAGCTATGGGCACTGCTCTGGGGTATGGAGAATAGTGAGTGACCTCACAGCTCAAATGGTGCTCTCAAGTACAAACAAAACCAGGAGTGTTCAGCTGGGTGGTAGTGGGGTTTCTAATAGAACCCAGCAACTGATATATCAGAGCCGTTTATGGCATTAATTGAAACTGATTGAAATTCATCTGCTCTTACCTCTGCACTTTCCATGAGAATGAAAAGTAGGGTAAAAGAAAAAAAAAAACAAAAACCCAAAACCACCCTAATGGCTTGGAATGGATCAATTATTTTCATCTGTAGCTAAATACGGTTTACTGCCTTATTAAAAGCATGTTTGTAGGAAGAACAAACATTAAAATTCCAATGCACGAGTCACCAACGATGACAGAACCTTTGTTATAGCGAATACATTCTTCCCTTTATGTTTGGCAGGGAAAAATGAGGCAGGTCAGGCTGGGGTCAAAGAAACCTTATGCTCTGATTTATAAAAAGAATGAAGAGTATTGTCTATTTGTAGGCAAGAGATGCTTTGTCAACAAGTGGTTTTTCATAATATATTTTTTGATTCTTGCATTAACTAGCAAATCCTTGAATTCATCCTGATAAAATTCCAATTAGAGTATTTTAAATCCTGGGTCGGGTATCCGCTTACGAGCACAGAACAGGGCAGGCTGCTGGATGTGAACATGCTCACTGGGTCTGGATGCTCTGGGCCACCCATTGGCTGCTGTGTGACTTTGACCTCTCTGCTCTGCTTTCTGGGGGCATGGGGGTTGGGACAACAATAAAACCTATCTTCCAGGCCCGTCTGGGGATGAAGAGGTCATACAGAATGACCATATGTCTCTTTTGAAGTGGACGAAGGAAATTGAGGTCTTTGTTAAAATAGGACAGAATGGGGCCAGAAAGATGGCTCTGCGGGTGAAGTGTTTGGTGAGCCGACTGGTCACTCGAACTTGCGCGAGCCCCAGACCCTAAGCAGGGTGGAAGGAGAGAGCTGACTTCACATAGCTGTCCACATATGCCAAGACACCAATGTACCCACACATTTCATACACACAACAACAACAATAATAATATCACTTTAAACAATAGAACTGAATAGAAATCAGGACTGGTGGTACATAACCTGTCTTGCCTAGCATTCAGAAGAACCTGTCTCAAAAAATAGAACAACAGCAACAATAAAAAGCCACTTCGTGGTGCTTGTCTGCAATCCCAGAATTTGGGAGGGAGAGGCAAAAACTCAAGAAGTTGATGGTCATCCTTGGCTGCATAGCCTGGAAGAAAATCCTTGTTCAACCCACATACAAAGATCTCTCTCTCTTTTTTCCCCCCTCCAGTTCTTGAGCTCCAAATTTGCAGCCAGACCTCCAGGTCAGAGTGCCCTTCTTCCTTCCTGAGCTGCAGTCTTTCCCAGAAGCCTCCTCTGCCTTTGGGGTGCCAAATGGGGTCAGTGAGCTCCTGAGCTAGGGCAGAATGGGTTCTCCCAGCCTGTGAGCCAGAGGAGCGGAGCATCTTCCGGCCTCTCTTGAAATCATTTCTTAGAAAGGTTGTTCCATGGCTTTTGTGGTAAATGTCTGACTGGAAGAAAAGTACTGTACTTTATTCCTTGAATTTAATAGAGAGATTAACTTAGCTTTCCCTTCCTACAAAGCATCTTTCCCTGAAATACGAGGGGATTTTCAGAGCCTTGACACCGTTACTGTAATCAGGAACCAGGATGACAAAGCTGACAGCTCCCTCCTCCCCTTAACGTAAGGCCCTCCTGCCCAGCTGTAACTGCTGCAGCTCAGACTCTCAGGCATGACGGGTGTGGTCCTGTCACAGCTGCCTGTGTAAAGGAGTACCAGAGGCAAGGCAGTCACTGTTTCCTGAAACCCACATCTTAAATGCTAAATCCCTTCCCTTCCCAGTCTGAAGTGAGGGGTATGCAGTTTACTGGGGTCTTGGTTCACATTGCCTCTCCCTGCTTCCTCTCCCAACCCCCCATCTCCCCATCCTCTGGGAATCTACTTGCACAGCTTGTTCCAAAGACTGCCACGGAGCAGGAGAGTGGCTTCCTGTTTCTTCTTGTCCAAGGTCATCTTTAGGGCTGTCCCTTGGGACCCTGCCTTCTTTCCCAGGTCTGTACTTTAGTAAGAGGGGAATGTTGGCATTCCGTGGAAACTGTTGCAGTGGTATTCCACAGTCTTTTTTTTTTTTTTTTAATTACAAATGCGCCCAGAATTCCAAGCAGCCATCATCATTTGCCATTTAAAGGTGGGACAGCTTGCCCTTTCACCTGCCACCTGTTAAGTGTAAAAGCTTGTCCTTTCTCACCTGCTAAGCAGGCAGAGCTGGAAAACACACCATGACCAGGATCTGTTAGCATAAAACTGGCCTCAAAAGAGATCCTCCACTTTTCTACCTTTTCTCCTCACGTACAGACAGACCTCAAAGGAGTAGCTGACGTTTTTGTCACATTTGGGAGGCTTTCCCTGCAAATACCTGCAAGTACCCAGAGTTGTAAAGCATGGAGTCCTAGGATTGCATTGACAAAACTCACCTTAAACCGAAGCCTCTGTCTTGTCAAGACAGTGAATGCTATGTCAACGGACACATAGACCTTGCAGAACATGAGTCTGCCTCAGCCCTTCCACACAGGGCCAATGCGTTCTGTGCCTGGGGCACCCTGTCCATGTCCTTTTCAGTATCCTGGCAAAAGTAGGCAGCTGTCACCAGAGCCTAGAGTACTCTGCCCCTTCCCGTTCCTTACTCACATTCCCCTCCGTTCATCTGAAATAAACATTGAGCCACTGCTTTTCTTCCCTGGATTTTGAATTCTTCCTTTCCTTTCTGATCTTAGGATTGGGGACAATCTGTACCCCAGGCTCTGACTGTTCTGCCAGCTCTCTGTCACTCTTGTGCTCTCTTAATCTCATTTCTGACTTGATTAACACCAAAATCTATCTACTCCTTGGGATATGGAAATTATGCAATGGATAAGCTCCATCTAAAATGTACAAAAGCCCTAAGATCCGAAATCAAGGCTAGCACCACAATCCAAAGGCCCTAGGAGCCTCCAGAAGCTCTTGAGGCCCTTAGAAACCTGTGTTTTTCCGTCTGTCTGACGCAGGACATTAAACAGGGGATTTCTCATTTCCCTCACTTCTAATGCCACCTCTATACAGGACTGTTATTTGACACTTAATGTTGGTTGTAGTTACATACAACTTTGGTTACGTTGAAGATTAGGTAGGATTCTGTGAGCTACCCAGGAAACCTAAAATCAGATCTAATATTGTTCAGGTGAACATGATTGCATTTCACAGCCCACCTGTGGACCAAGTAGTTCTTACTGTGCCACCTGAGTGAAGTTGGTACCGGGGCAGCAGGGATGATACCTTGAGGGTAAGAGCTCAACTGTCAAAGGCCCTATGTAAACCTGAAAGCTCTTTAAAAAAAGTCTGCATTTAAAGAAGCAAACGGAGAGGGAATGCAAGAACAGAGGGCAGTTTGCTGTTGAAAATGGCCAACTAGGGAAAGGTGCTCCACGGTGGAGTCACGCAGGCCACTGCGGCCGTGGTCCAGCGGTGGGGTCAGGCAGCCTCTCAAGCCGGCAGCGGCACTTGACTGCAGCATCTTCATAGTGCTGATTTTGCAGATATCCAGAAGCAAAGGGCTAGGGAGTAATGGAGGTTTGCACCAAGTTTCCAGAACAGGCAGTGCGTTCCTGGGATAGACTTCCTGCAAGGAGTCCCTGGGAGGCCGTAAAGTGAAGCAGAAGTTGCTGTGGAAACTCGAGTTTTCAGATGCCAGGTACATGGAATGTTCACGAAGGAAAGCTGTAGTCATCAGGTAGAGATGGCCCAAGAGAGACATGTATGTTAAAGGTAGCAAAGCTCTAGGTAGCCCAGGGCCACCAAAGCCTATCGGAGCCCAGCTGATGCCACCATGAGCCCTGGGTGGGAAACACACGAAGGCGGGCCTTGGTATTCACCATGGAAGCGGTTGGCAGTCCATGAGGAATGCTTGTTACAGAGTCCAGCTTGCCACACACACAGAAGAGCTGCCCTTCTTCTCTGGGCCTGTAGAAAAAAAGGTCACAGTGAAATTGCTTCCAGCTAGCGTGGCAGAGAGTAGGAAATGCCACGTTGTACTCTCTGTGGGGCACACCCACATTTTCTTCAGCTGAAAATGAGCATGAAAGAGTAGGAAGACACAAACCTGTGACAGTTCTAAGTTCACACCTTCGCTCTCCTGGCAGGTCCACTTTTGGCTGTGCTGGGCAGCCAAGATTGCTGTTTTGCAGCCGGTGGGAGCTTCAATATTTAAATGTTGGTTCTGTCAGCCAAGGAACTGCTGGTCTGAAGAACCTGTTTCCCCAGCACCCAGTAGGAAGCCCCATGGCCAAGGTGGGTGAGGATGGCACATCCTCACTGCTGGCTTGACATTGCATAGCAGATGAGGCACACACACAGGGTATTTTCTATACTTGGAGTCCCCCAGAGAGGCCACTTGGATGTCCTCCTCGAAGCTTATCTTTTTCCTAAGTAAGCCATCATACTTCTTTTTAAATTTTGGATTGAGAGCTAGTTTTGCTGGCGCCCTTTCCCAGGAGAAGTTGTTCAGTCCATGAATCTGAACCTGCTTGGTTGGTCAAGATCCTGAGACTGGAGAGGCCAGGAACATAGGAGGAAACCAAATACTATTTTTTAATGTTCTGCTAAAGGACCATAGTAATAAAATGACTCCTACTGCCATTCTACTATACTCCTAGATCAGTCCCTTGCTCAACCATCATCACAGAAGTCTCCCCCTGCAACAGATGGGAACAAATATAGAGAACCACAAGGAGGCTATATGTAGAGAGTGAGTCACCCCTTAAAGAGATGTCCCCATCAAATCCCTTTCTTTAGGGGCTAAGGAACTCTGCAAAGGAGGAAGTAGAAAGAGTATAAGAGCCAGAGGGGATGGAAGACACAAAGGAAACAAACCTTTTCAACACAGTAGGACTGATACTCATATAAATTCACAAGAGACTGGGGCAGCGTGCACAGGGCCTGCACGGGTGGTTCTGCACCAGATGGGGTAACCTTGGGAGAAGTAGAGACATCTGCCACCCCTAACCCAGACGCTATCTCCAGTTGATAACCACTTGAAAAGGAAAACTTAGTTTTCTCTAAGGGAGTCTCACTGAGGAAACAACCCAGTCTTAAGGGTATCTCTCATGCCCATCAGTAGAAGGCCAACATAAAATGAACTCAGTGGCATCTTTGGAGATTTTTCTTTGATAACCTTAAAAGTCTTTTGAGTATATGTTATGGTTTTCAGTTTTATGTTTTTAGGGGATTCCTATTGTGCAAATGTGTGTGTGTGTATGTCTACATCTATGTGTTCCTTGTACTTTTTATTTGACTCTATTCTTTTGTTTCGGTCCTGTTCTGGTTTGGCTTTGTTTTATCTTATATTAATTATTTAGATGCCTGGTTGTGGTCTGATGAGAGACAGAAAGGGTGTGGATTTGGATGGGAGGAGATATAGGGTCATGGAGGAGTTGGGGGATGAGAAACTGTAATCAGAGTATATTGTATGAAAAAAAATCAATTTCCAATAAATGGAAAGAAAAGAGAAAGCAAGTTTTGCATAATTTATTCAACAAGATTGAATAAATACACTTATTTAGTTTCCCTTATGAAACTTCTTTTCATACCATTATATGAACCACAAAAATAAAACAGGAAACTCAATGAACTTTATGGTAAAATTCTTACGGCAGATCTGAAAAACAAGTATACAGGCATTTCTTCTGATGAGACAGTCTTTGACATGAACTCGATTGCCTGCTCCTTTATCACTTCTCCCTAGTGGGGTGACTCAGGCAGCCCACAGAGGAAAAGGATTCAGGCAGTCCTGATGGGACCTGATAGGCTAGGGTCAGACAGTAGGGGAGGAGGACTTCCCCTATCAGTGGACTAGGGAAGAGAGATAGGGGAGGAAGAGGGAGGGAGAGTGGGACTGGGAGGAGATGAGGGAGGGGGCTACAGTTGGAATGCAAAGTGAATAAATTGTAAATAAGAAGAAAAAAAAAGAAAAAGAAGAAATTCATGAAGAAAGAAGCTATCATGTTAAATATTCCTGTCATGATAAAAAATGCAGAATAAGGATTTTTGAGAGGAATTTTAAAAATACCAACTCAGTATCAAAACAGTAGAACCTACATTCAGTTTATAGTGCCACTGAGCTCAAGACTTGCATAATAATAAAATAACATTCATAATTATTTCTATAGCATATCTGAGATATGTAAATAAACGGAGTTGACTGCTTCTCTCAAAATGCTGTTATACAGGGACTTCTTTTAAGCTTATTTTATGATTTTGTGTTTGCTGAGCAAAATAACACCCTTCAGTCCCCCTACCTAGGCCTTGACACATTAAATTCTACAACTAGCAATTTGAATCTTTATAAAATTACCCATTGAAAGCAGAATGTTCCAACTATTGGTTTTCAGAAATGAAGGGAAGTACCTTGAAACCAACCCAGGCCAGCATTTACATGTTAAAGCTCTCTGTCGCATCCCTTATTCCAATGTGTTTTTTACCAGTGTCCTCTCAGGGCTCAAGAGAAGTTGTATGCACGGCCGACTTCAGCAATTTTGTTTCTTTAATAAGTGTAGCAAATAGGGAACAAACACAAGATAAAAGGTTTTATCCTAGACCATTTCCTTCAGCATAATTTCAACTTTCAAATTATAGGAACATAAATGAATGTCCTACTTCTGTGTTAGAAGTACTTGACTACTTTGTGGGATGTTTTGTGCCAATTCTTTACTAAATTATCTTGGTCGCCGTTGCTAGGTAACACTACTGGCTTCCTGCAGCTGAAAAATGAAAGGGTTAGAGGGAGCAATTCGGCGTTATTAGCATTTGACTAATAAGTTTTTTTTTTTAACTGTATGTCTTAGCATTTCCCTCTCTCTAGGGACGGTCATTGTCTATGGGAATACACTCGATGCTTATACAACAGTCGAGACACTCCTACACATTGGCATGAAGGGGAGCTGCATCTACTTCGTTCATCCGCCAGCTGACTCGAACGTAACCTGTATCAACAACTATGTCATAGAGAGCGCCCTGGAAGACGCGCTCAGCGAAGCTGGAGTGACTGTGTATCGGGACGCGCTGTTGGCCCAGTGGAACGATGGCCAGAACCCGGATCCCATCTCCAGTGCCTGCTTCACCACTTCCACCAAGCCTTTCAGACTGGAGTGTTCAGTAAGTCCATCCCCAACCACACCGGCTGCCTACCTAGGACAGCGGTTCTCAACCTGTGGGTGGCGACCCCACAGGGGCAGCATATCAGATATCCCTGCATATCAGATACTTACATTACGGTTCACAACAGTAGCAAAACTACAGTTACAAAGTAGCAATGAAATAGTGTCCGGAGGGGAATCACCACAACATGAGCAACTGTATTAAAGGGTCATAGTGCTAAGAAGGTTGAGAACCACTGGCCTGGGGACAGTACTAACCTCCCAGGGACTAGGGACTCTGAAAGATTACAGCAGAGAATTTACGGCCACATATCTGGAGCCTGTTTTCAAAACTGTCTGGGTTGTCCCTCACCCAGAAGCAAGAAGCTACGACTAACACAGTGACTTAAAAATTTATTGTCACCATTGCCTCCACTCTGGGGGTTTGCCTGGCCCAAGTAGGCCGTTCCCACCGGAGATTTCTTGTATAGCCGAATTAAGACAGTACACAGAGCTGGAGTCATCTAGGAGATGCATTTATTTTTCTCTGGCTATTAATGCTGGGTCCACTTCAGCTGAGAGTTTAGCCCTTTCTTAAGCTTGGGCTTTTCCAAAATGTAGTGATAGTTCTAAGAGCAAATGGGTCGGGAGCTGGAGTGTCTGTCCCTTAGACCAGGCCTCAGCAGTCTGGGAACATCTCTGCTGGCTCACTGTTTTCCTCCAGGCAAGTCATTCTGCCCACTGCAAATCAAAAGAGAAGGAGTGGACCTCACTGAGCGGAGGCCACCCCCAAGGGTCCATTGCCAGCTGCTGGAAAGGGGCTGTCCCTACTCTGTTTTCTTATAACACACCCCATGGGCAACCCCAGACTTAAAGTCACAGCAGCCCTGCTAATGGGTAAGCAGGCCCAGGAAGCCTGAAAATGGCCTGACACAGAGTCCACCAACTAAGGAGCTAGGCTATGGCTGAGCCAGATGCTGACCCACCCAGGGCCCGTGCACAGCATAAGCGTGAGCCCCTCACTGGCTGAGGAACCTGGCAGGGACAGCAAGCAGGAGCTTGCATGTGCGCAGTGCCCTTTTCCTCTGTTCCCAAAGCCCGCCACTGGCCAGCCAGCTTTTGGTCATAGCTGCACTGGAGCAGATTTTCTGATCAAAAGCCTTGCCTGTAGCTCTCTGGGTCTGGGCTCCTTTCTACCATTACAGGACCTAAGAATCCAGGTCAAATAATGTCACCTTTTCATAGAGGGTGTGACCAGGGAACAATAAGGCCCAAGGGTCATTAGAAAACTTCTAATCTGCCATTTCCTGCATTTGTTTGAGTATTCACTCTACAGTATTTATGGAACACCCAGATAGGTTCCAGACTTTGTCTGGAACACTGTTCTATTACTGTGAAGAGACACTATGACCAAGGCCACTCTTACAAAAGAAAGCATTTAATTGGGGTCTTGCCTCTGGTTTCAGAGGTTTAGTCTGGCAGGCCAGCAAGAGCTGGAGCAGTAGCTGAGAGTTAAAACCTGCTCTGTAGGCCGAGAGAGAGACACTGGGCTTGGCAGGGACTTTTGAAAGCTCAGAGCCCACCCCCAGTGACACATTTCCACCAACAAGGCCTCACTTCCTACTCCTTTCAAATAGTGCCACTCCCCAGGGACTAAGCATCCAAATATGGAAACCTATGGGGACCATTCTAATTCACAGCACTGGACAACTATGTTGTCTCAGAAGGAATGGCCTCTGGAGACATGTCCAGAGCTCTGTTGACTTATGGTCTGCATCTTTCTTTGGCCAGCAGTTGGTGTGGGGGGGGGGTAGGAAAAGGCAGTGCTTAGCCCTCTTTCCCCTGCTGCCATCATTATCTGTCAGGGAGTCAGGCAGCTTTGGATGGGTGCGAACATGTCTCTCAACTGTGCCAATGCTGTTATGGGTCCCCAGGTTCTTCCCATTTCTCAGAGGCATATGTTGATGTTCTAACGCTCAGCACCAGCAAATGTGGCCTTATTTGGAGCAGGGTCTCGGTTGGTGTAACCAAGTGAAGACAAGGTTACCGTGGGCCTGTGTCCGGCTCTGAATTCCAAGTCCCCTTTACATTTCCACAAGCACTTTATTGAAAAGTTCTGAGTGCTCTTTCTTCTGATAACTTAGAATTCTCAGGCTTTCTAACTTTAGCCACTTCACATATGTTCTGTAGTGCAGCACTGTTTTTAGTTTGTGCTTTATTAGTAATTAATGATAGGAACATTGTCTCATGCACTCGTTGGACATGCGTGTATTCCTTTTATGAAGTGTCTGACCTGTTGTAAATGGATTAAATTTGGTTTTCTGATTGATTGTGGATACTATTCAATGTGCAATTCAGATAAACGTTATAATCTGAAACACTGCCAAATTTAGTTTCTAGTTCTGAGGGTTGATTTCTAAATGCATAAACATGCAATGCAAGCAATGTGCATGATGAATTCCTTCCTGGCATTTAGTCTTTTTATTCAAACCCTTGTTTTATTGTACTGAGCGTCCTCAGTGCACTGCTGGGGAACGGCTGGAAAGCAGGGGCCTTGCCTTGTTCTGCCTCTCAGAGAGAACTGCGGGTCTGCCGGTAAAATGAAGTTGCTGTGGGTTTCCATGGTGTCTTTTATCAGATGGAAGAAGTAACCATTCATTCTTAGTTTGCACAGAAGTTTCCTCAAGAATGGCTGCTGAACTTCATCAAATGAATTTCCAATAGCTTTCAAAGAGGTTGTATTTTTTTTCTCTCTCCAGTATTATAAATGTAATGGATTAGATTGATTGCTTTTCCAAATTTTTCAATCCGTCTGGAATAAATCCCAATTATTCATGGTTATCCATCTAAGTGTTGTGTAATTTTGTTAGTTGTGTTAGGAGCATTTTGAAGTGAAAGACGCTGGACTGTCACTGTGTCACCACTGTAGGGTGGAAGTTGGAGCCCTGCCAGCCTCCTGAAATAATTTAGGTGATGTTTGTTCCCTTTGCATTGTCTTAAAAGGCTGCTGTGAAGCTGACGTTACTTCTTTGAGTGTTGATAAAATTATTCAGTAAAACGATCAGTGGATGGAACATATAGGATAGGAAAGGGAACAAATTCAATTTCTCTACTAGATACTTGGATTTTCCGCTTCTTTCATGTCAATTTTAGGAGATTATATTATTTAAGTAATTTATTTGTTTGGTTTAAGTTGGTCGAAATTGGTGGCATTTGGCTGGGGAGATGGCTCAGTTGGTTGAATATTTGTCATATAAATATAAGGGTCTGTGTTTGGCTGTCCAGCACACATGTGAATGGCCGAGTGTCATGTTGCATGCCTGTAATCACAGTGCTGGGCACGTGGAGATAGGCAGATCCTTGGAAACCAATGACTAGAAAGTTTAGCCAGGTCGGCCAGCTCCAGATTCAGCAAGAGACCCTGACACTCACACAAAAATACATTGTTTCTTTCCTTTTGTCGGGGAGGTGTAGGGGAGTGGGGATTGGGGTTGAGGAATGGTTTCTTCTGTGTAGCTCTAGTTTGAAGTTGCTCTGGAGACCAGGGTGGCCTGGAACTCAGATCCTTCTGCCTCTGCCTCCCAAGTGCTGGGATTAAAGATGTGCACCACCGCTGCCCGGCTCCATTTATTTTCTTGATGATAGCCATTCTGACTAAGTGAGCTAGAATCTCAGAGCAGTTTTACTTTCCCTGATGGCCAAGGATGTTTGACATGTTTTCCAGTGCATGTTGGTCACTTCTATTTCTTCTCTTGAGAGCTGTCTATACAGGTTATTAGCACGTTCCTGTCATTCTTTCTGTACTGGGAACCTCCAAAGGTACATTTTAGCTTTTCAGTCTGCGGGCTAGCTGAGTCCCTTTGCCTTCCACCTCCACAACTCCCTAGATCATACCCGAGAAGTGACTGTCCATCTTCCACCCAGCTTCTGTGCTGCTCCCCACCACCACCACCAAGGAAGAGTGGGCCAAGTCTACATTATGGTTACCACTCTGCCTCCCATTTTGTTGTTGTGTTTCTGCCTTTCCCAGGTATATTTTCACTTCCTTTGTGGATTTCCAAGGCCCACCCTCATTTCATCTCCTTATAATAGAGTCTATTTTATGACGACGATGATGATTACTCTCTGCTTCACCAGCCATCTTATCTGGAAGTCTCCCACCTCATTTCTTCTTGACACTGACGAATTGCATTCACTCCCCATGCCTGTCTATGTCCCTAGTCTAAAATGGAGGCCTGTCAATTTTATTGATGTTTTTTCAAAGATAAAAATCAACACTTACTTCTCAATAAAGACAGCTCGTTTTCTCTTCCTGCGGTTTTGTTCTCAATGATTACTCTCTTCCTTCTATTTGTACTGGATCTACTTCATCCTTCTCTTTTCTGCTTTTGAAAGGTAGAATCTTAAGTCATTGACAATATTTTTTTAAACCCTAAGTTTTCCTTAATATGTTAGCTACCCCTCAAAAAATTTAATATATTGAATCTTTCCTAGCACTTTGGCCAAAATATTGTCTGCCTACTTTATGATTCTTCACTGACCCTGGATTATGTATCATATATACTGTATTTTTAATTGATTTTCAATTCAGTGCCATTGTTTACTATTATCCAATCATTTAAGAAGTATGGGGATGGATTTCATGTCTAAGAATACGTGGAATTTTGTCTATATCCTATGAATAAGTATTCAGTAGCTATTGGACATAATGTTTCTGTAAATAATAATTAGTTCTGTGTGGTTGATATTGCTGCTGGATTCTCTTTACTGATATTTACTGTATTTCACCAGTGGTTTGGAACTAAATAAAATAATTGCTAAGAGCAACATTATTATTATCTCATTATTTTAGGAGTTTCTATTTTTCTCTTTGATTATATCTAACTTTTTTTTTTTCTTTCTTTGCTCTGCTGTTAAGCCCATGAACAGTTATAACTTTGATATCTAACTTGTGGGTTGTGGCCTTATCATTTTGGAATATACTACTGTATTTCTTGATAGTATTCCTTATCCTCAGATCTACCTGGTTTATATTAATATGGCCATTTTATCCGTCATGTATTTAGTACTAGCATAGCATATTTTCTAATTTGCTTAATTTTAGCTTGCCAGTGTCTTTATATCTAAAGTATATTTTTGAAAGTATCACTAACAATACTATATAAGTATCTTATGACTGCCTAACAAATACAGCAGCCTAAAACAACATTCATTTATGGGCTCAGAGTTCACAATCAGATCCGAGAGGCCATCTTCAGTCTTAACCACATGACCCCTTTCTTTATAAGGTCTTGGAATGGAGACTTGCCTTCATGTCAGATTTAATCACACTTTGAATCTTCTGCACAAAAAGCCTGTCTGTTTTTAGACGCTCACTTAATTAGCTCACACTCACTGAATGTGATCTCTCTTAACGTCATGCCAAATAACTGTGCCTTCTCACAGTCACAGTCTGTCCGTACAGGGCTAGGTGAGAACCTCAGGAACTGTCTTAAAATTCTGCCTGTCACACGCTTTCTTATCCTTCCTGTCTGTGCATTTTAATCGAAGTAGTTAGACCATTCATACTTAATGCAATTACTAATGCAGTTACATTTAGGCCTGCCATTTTGTTTTCTGTCTGCTGTTCAATCCCAATCCCCATGTTTCCTGTACTTATTTTCTACCTTGTCTGCTTCCTCTTGAGTTATTATTATTTTTGAGCATTCTAATTCAAATGGATTTTAAGCTACCTCTTACTCTTACTCAGTTTTTTAGTGATTTATCTATGGATATTTAAGCAATGTTTTACCTCAGTGCAGTTAGTATTGTATCATTTTATAAAATATTTTTTTAAACTTGCAACAATACAGATCCCTCTTCCTATACACTAGACATCTACTTTATTACACCTATGCACATTGAATTAAAAAGAGACAATGCTAGAATTTTTATCTTAAACAAATATATGCATATATACTGTGTGTGAGGAGAGAGGGGGTTGTGGGAAGGGGAGAAAAAAAGAGTCTCACGTGGCCTAGTCTGGCCTCCATTTCTCTGGGTAGCTGAGAATGACCTTGAACTCCTGATCCTTCTACTTCCACATCCCCCGTGCAAGGATCGCAGGTGGGTACCTCTGTTTTTGGTGCATGCAGTGCTGAGGCTCAAGCCTAGGACTCTTTCCGTTTTAGGCAAGCACTCTGCCAACTGAGTTCTACTCCCCAGCTTCGTTCGTTTTTTAAAGAACTAAGAAACCTATTTTATGTATATGCAGACATTCTTCTCACTTTTTTGACTCTTTCTTTGTTTCTGAAAATACAGGTCTTTCTTCACCTAAGAAGCTTCTGTCAGTATTTTTTATATGGTCAGTCTGCTAGAAATAAATATTGTATTGGAAAAACGTGTTTATTTTTACTGGGTATAGAATTTGGGGCTAACAGGTATCCCTCTAACTTTGAATCTGTTTCTCACCGTGTTTTGATATTGCTGATTTTGATTTAAAAGTTTGTCAGCATTGAAGGCATTGCTCCCTTTTGGATGTAATGCATCATTTCCTTTGTGGGGCTTCGGGATTTTCTCTTTGTCATTCATGTCCAGAAGTTTGATGCAGTCCATAGTTTATTGTGCTTTAACTTTTTATCTTACCTGTGGATCAGTTAGTTTCTTGAGTCATAAATCCATGGCTTTCACTAAATTTTAGCAGATTCTTGACCATTATTTGGCCCCATGCTTCCTTTATACTTTAATTATATCCCAATTATATATAGTGTTTCCTGAGGCTTTAAAGCTGTGCTTGTTTTAATAGAATTTTCTCTTTGTTCTTATAACCAGAAAAACCTTTTGATATTACTTCAAAATTTGCCAACTTTTTTCTTTTTCAGAAGTTTTTTTTTTCTTTTATTTTATCATAAAATGCCTATAACTCACCCTCTTTTAAAAGCTTCCAAATATGAAAATTAGTCCCATGCTGGTTATTGCTTCAGCTTTATACACAATCTCCCTGACTTTAAATAGTAGTTAGAACGTTAGGAGAAGTCCTTCTATTGTGATGAGGGTTTATAGAGAGTTTTGGTGGAAGATCCAGGCTCGGGGCATTGCTCCACCCCTCCAGAAGCAGAACCGCCTTGAAGCTGGTGAAGAAAACAAACAATGGGCGTGGTGATAGGAGACCTGACCAGGGAGGTGCAGTCCGGGGGACCCCTGCGCTCAGTGGCTGGCTGGCCTAGACTATTCAGTGAGTTCCAGGGCAGCCAGGGACCCTGTTTCGGAAGGTGTAGGTGACCTCCACACACATGCATAGGCATTTGCACACACATACACACAAATGCATACAGAATCTCGGGGAACAGAAATTGGCATTTCCTCGTGTGTCAGAGGTTTTTCTAGTCCTGCCTCGTGGCCACGCCTGTAGGATTCCTGACAGGTATGCAGCCTCCAGCCAGTCTAGATCCCAGCTGTGGCAGCTCCTGAGGAAGTCCTCCCTGTTCACTGATGTCCCTCTGCCCCTAGTACTCTCCATATTTCTTTCTTTTTTTTTTTTTTTTTTTCACCAAGAGATTCCTGTGGCCTTAACAGGTAGCTAGCATGGAATTATCTTCCTGAGCATGTGAACGAGTGAGGTTTATCAAATCATTGTGAGATTTGCCGATTCACATCTCGGCGTGGAAATTCCACTGTGAAAATCTAACTGCAGCGGAAGTTGTGAGCGCGCCAGCACAGCATGGGTACTGGCGCCACAGCGGTGCTAAAAAAAACAAATTAAAATATTGCTGAATTGTGATCCTTAACAAAAACTAACAAAATGTAGAAAAAGAAACTAACAGGCAGAACTTTGTAGAAATTTTTGAAGAATGTCGAAGTTCAAGAAGTAAAGGACACTATTCTTACATGTGATTTGAATTTGTCAAATATCTTCCTCTGTTTTTACATAGGTAGAAATCTACTCTACCTAAGTGGGGAAAAGGAAGGAGAGAAGGAGAGGTGTGTAGGAAGACAAAGGTTCAGAGTCAGGGCGAGACTCAGAGAAATGAATGTTCCCATGGCTACTAGTCATGCTTCTGTCTGCTGTTCCAGGATAGGAAGCAGCAGGGCAAGAGCTAGCCTCACAGATATGGCGGACAGCTCTCCAGGACATGCTTCAATGACGTTGCTGGGCTTGCAGCCTGACAAGATGGCTTGGAGAGGAGAGGCGATTGCTTCCGAGGCTAATAACCTACGTTTGATTCCTAGAACTCACATTATGGGCAGAGGAAACTGGCTCCCACAAGTTGTCCTCTGACCTTTATTACCAGCCATAGAATCCACACACCCAAGCATGCATACACATACACGAGATAAATAGATAAAGCAGATTCTCAAGATTGCTGCATTTTGAAACTCTCGGTCACTCAGAGCTGTGATAAACTTTCGGGAGACATTTTCCGCACTTTGAAGACTGTTCACACTCTGGCACAGGTGAAATCAAGAACAATAGCTGGGAGAACACCCAGCTTCATGACTCGCCAGCAAGGAACACAGAAAGGGGCAGCCCAGTGCCTTACTTTTCCACTACTGTGAAAATGCACCGTGACTAAGGCAGTTTATACAGGGAAATATTTGATTGGGGCTTGTTAACAGTTTCAGAGGATTAGGGTCCATGATCCTCAGGCAGGGAACACAGCAGCAGGCAGGTAGGCATGGTTCTGGAGCAGGAGGTGAGAGCTGGCATCTCATCTACAGGCAGGAGGCAAAGAGAGAGCAATAACCTGGAATATCGAGGACTTTTCAAATCCTACCCCAAGTGACACAACACCTTCAGCAAAGCTGCACCTTCTAAGCCTTTCCGTAGTTCTATCAAACCTATGAGCCTGTGGAGGCCATTCTTATTCAAACCACACACCCATTAATGGTGTGGTGTTTTTTGTTTTTGTTTTTTCACTTTGCAGGCATTCTTCAGCTTCTACAAGAAGAATGTGGATTACGAAACATTTAAAGCTTTGAATGACGCATGCCTGGTCTATGATGGCCGGCTTGTGATTGATACTGCCTTCCACACCAATGATATAGCCATTAGAGCTGCTGGCTCGCTCACCAAATTCTCCAATCGCTACTATTCAAATGATTGGACTCACATCAATTTCAGTTCCAAAGAAATTGGCTTCCAGCTGGCAGCAGCCATGCTTAGCCTCTTTGACCCCACCCTTGAGCCTGTGACTGAACCGCCAGCTGACCTAGACCGGCTCATCCCCATGTACAAGGGAGCCAAGATCCAAGGTATGTGGAGGCTCCTTTTTTTTCTCATTTGGTGAGGCCAGTGGTCAGCGAAGCCAGTCACGCTACTCTTAAACATAGCTCGTGGTCTCTAGTGGGCTCTCATAGGGGTAAAGTAGGAGCCCATCTTTTTTCTTTGGCTTTTACTGTGAAGCTTGCAATGTCATTATTGTGGGCCTTTGCATCCTGGGCATTTATTGTGGCCTTCCTCCTAACAGTCCCCATTAATAGCATCAGTATCCTGCCTAGACATCTCAGGGCTAATGAACAGTGGTTTGCCCTGACATCCTACCGTACATTTCCATCCTCACCATAAGTTCAGAGATGAAGAGATGCTTCCAGGCAGCCATGCCTTAGCCTTCTCTCTTTAAATACTTCTGTTTTTTCACTTCCTGTGTATGGTTGTGCTGCCTGCGTGTCTATCTCTGCATCGCATCTATGTGATGCTGGAAGAGGGCATGGGATGCCCTGAAACTGGAGTTATATCATTTCCATGTGGCAAGGGGAACCCGTGTGTAGGTTAATGCAACTGTGAACTCTATAAGTTCAAAAATATCTTCGGTTCCTTGCTGGTTTGGATATGTTCAGTGGCTACAGCCAACCTTTTAAGATTCCTCTGTGTAGCTTTAAGCCTGTGCAGCAGGAGCTCAGATCTCTTTGGGGGCTGTCTGTCGATCCTGTGTCCAGCTCTACTGTTTGGTTTGTGCACATCTACTGATCCTGCCATCATACTGCCAGAGTGGCGCACATTGCCCCTTCACAATGACACCCTTCTGATACTTTTAGGACTTGCTTATCTTTGGTGGCCTGGGTGGCTCCGTGGGTTTTCTAAGGTGAATGTAAGGATGTGAACCTCTTAGTCCGCCTGATTTCATAGGGTGAACCATTTTCGCAGGTCACCTCAGGCTGCCCACAGGAAGGGGAAGTTTTATTATGTTGAGAGAAAAAGAGACAGAGAAAAGAGATATTTTAAATGCTGTGGGTTTTCCCACATATTTACGGGTTTTGGTGTTCACTTTCGGGAGGTTCACAAACTAGCCTGCAAAGCATTCATATATAAGCCCTGAAGGCATTGATAAACTCGTTCTAGCAAATGGAATACCAGGGCAAGGAGAACAAGGCCTACGTTCCACTCTGGCCTTCCCCTTCCCTCCTTGCTACAAGGAGGTTCTGCTCTGCTTCTGCTCTGGATGGAGCCTTGGGGAATGACTTCAGGCAGGTGAGAGAACAGAGGGCCTCAAAGAAGAGTGCTTGGTCAGGCTCAAGATTAGCTACAAAATATTAAGGACTTCATAATAATAGTTTTCTAAAGCCCCGGTGAGGAACTTTGTTAATTTTCCACATAAGATGCATTTTTAATATTCTGATTCTTTGGAGGAGTGTGTTACATGGGAGCACCGTGGCAGCATTCTGTAGCTTTTGGTCTAGTCAGGTAGCAGTGGGTTAGGGTGTCAGGAGGGGTGGGAAATCGCAGGGCACATCTTTCCACTGATGGCTATATTGTAGGGTATTGATTTGATTAAACGAAGTTCAGCCACTCCAGGGCCTTACTTGCTAACTGGGTGTACTGTAGCTGGGGTTTCAGGAGCAGGCCATTATTGGCATCCCTGTTTGCTCTTTGATGGAATATAAACTGTTTGCTACCAGTTCATTAATGATGTGGATACCTGCCATTTCCTCTAGGAGGGATTCTCCCTGGGTCTTATCATTATCTGCACATTGCCAAACCCGCCATCCCAAGTCCCTTGGATGTACAAAGGGCACAGCCTAACTTTGTAAGTATTGATCTTGAGATTTACTTTGCTTCTGGTTGTAATGCTTGGTTCTAAGGGAAGGTAAATTTTTCCACTCAAAGTTGTTGGGTCTCACATCATACACCCCTGTGCATGTCGACATTCCAAGTGGCCACCAAGTGTCTCTGCTCCTCACACTGTCATGTGGCATACTCCCACAGGGAGCAGAACTGACTGGTGCAGCCTGCAGGATATTGTGGAGGTGATGGTCCAAATCTATATCCATATCTCAAAGACACTGAAACTTCCACCTTGTCCCTTTCCAGATAATCACCTGCAATAGTGGAAGGTTTCCTGGGCAACCTTTTGGTGAGGTCTGCATGGTAAAGAGTGGAGGATGCCTATACCAGCTGTATAAGTGACCTGCCTTAGAACTGGTTTCATTCAAGCCTTCAGATTATGCTCCAGCCAAGATCTTGACTGAAAGCCTAGGAAACCTTGGGTACCCAGCTAAGCCATCCCCAATCTCTAACTCCCAAAGATCACGAGATAACTCAGTTTATTGCTGCCTTAATATGTTTTCTTAATAGGCTTTTAGAGAGTACTTTTGATTTCATAGCAAACTCAAGCAAAAGTCACAGTGATTTCCTGGATTCTCCTTGTTCCCCCTCTCTCATGACTTATGCTCACCCACCCCAACTGGCCACATATCCCACCAAAGTGGCACAGTCATCAGAACTGGCGGGCCTTCATCGCACATGATTAGCAGCAGACCCCGTAGCTTTCCCTAGGAGTCTCTCTGGACTCTGTGCATTCTAGAGGGTCTTGACAGTGCATCTACCATTACAGTGCCATGCAAAATCCTACTAAAACCTTTCTGCCATGTGAAGGGCTAGCAACCTCTAACGTTTATTGTCTCCAAAGTTGTCCTATGTATCAGTTACACTCCTTACTGCTGTGGCCAAACACCTGACAGTAGGCGGCCTGTGGGAGGAAGGGCTTGCCTGGGCCCACAGTTTGAGGACAGTCCTCACGGCAGGGAAGGCAGGAGCTTGAGGCGGTAGTCCCATCACTGTCACACTGAGAAAGCAGAGAGACAGAGGCATCCATGCTCTGCCAACTTTCTCCTTTGTATACAGCACAGGAGCCAGCCATGGAACACTGCCTCACAGGTGTGCCCAGGGCTTTCTGTGCTCACCCTAAATCCCACCAAACTGGCAGTCAGGGTTAACCACCACATTGTGTAACCAGAACCATAGCATGTGGCCTTTTAGATTGGCTTATTTTGCCTAGTAATACACATTTAAGTCTCTTCCATGTCTTTTCATGCTATACAGACCATTTCTTGAAGTGCTGAGTGACAGTCCATTATCTTGGTATACCAGTTTATTTACCCTTTACTGTTGAAGCTCAGTAAGCCCTTGTTAGGTTTGGCATACCATCAGGCTACAGGCATCTGCCTTTGTGACACTGGAACAAGCAGATTCTTTGGGCCAGGAATGGCCACCAGGCCCAACTGTTTTCTTCCCCTCCGTGAATTACACAGAAGGCCATCTTGGAAAAGTGGGAGCTGTGGGTGGGACTTCTCCTTGGGCTGGCCAATGAGACATCCCCTCAAGTAAGCACCTCTGACAGATGGTCCTAGGCTGGCCTCTTGTCAAATGGTGACTCCCTCTCTCGTGTGCGACACTCGATTTTTTCCTCCCTGAGGCAGAACCTCTGAGTATTTTTGAGGATCAATGACATGGCCAACTTAACATAAAGATATTTCTCAGATCTTTATGGAAGGAGGCCTAGCCATGTGGCAGGTTCTGATCAATCAGATATAAATAAAATATACTTGAAAAATCCTTAAAAGCTTAGGAATGTCATAAGTCATTGCCCCCCCCCCATCCCCATCATTCATGAACCTGAGTCCCAGCTCTTCCATTTGCTTCTCATGGGCTTTGAATAAGCCATTCCCCTTGTCTTTGCTCCTGGAGTTGTTACTGATCCTTTATACAGAGCAAACCATTTACACTGCTTGCAGAAGAAGACGTGGCTGGTTAATGTGCCGATTCTCGTAAGTCCTGCGTTCATAAAATATCAGTACTTCTTTCTTTGGGAGAAAAGACAGATATTATATTTTCCTTTCACCTTTTTTAGGACCCCACCACCACCACTTTGGGGAGAGGCGCTGTTTGCTGTTTTTATACAGTGTCTTACCGTTTGGCTCAAGGGTTGCCCTCAAGTTTGCACGTTCCCTCCCTCCCCAGCCTTCCCCTGAGACGGAGACTGCAGTCCAACCGTGGTGCCCAGCCTCCGCTTTCTTTCAGGTGTCCAGTACACAGAGTGCTCAGAAGCTGTCTTCCCGCTCACCATACATAAGCCACATGCTCCCAATCTGTACAGGAGCCGGGAGCCTTGGGCTCGGTTCAAGACAAACCAGAGTCTTCCCGGACACTATAGGTTCATCAGTGCCTGCCGTGGCTGAGTGCTCTGCATGGACTCAGAGCAGACAGAAGGGGTTCGAGATGAGGGGAATTTCAGTAACAGTTCAACTTAAACAGATTATTTGGCTGGTGCTGTGACAGTATTTGAACAGCACCCCTGGCTTTGATTAACCATTTTGCCAGGTGGGCTTCCTTCTTAATTAGTACAGAAGATCTAAGCAGATTTTTTTTCCATTTTATTTTCTAAGGAAAAAAAAAAAAAACAAAACATAGGATCGCTCCATGGCAATCTTTTGGAGTTGGAATTAATTTATGCAAAATTGTTGCCAAAATGGCCAGGCAGTCACCTAAATTCAGCCAGATGATGGAGAAGGCAGCCCACTGAACAGGGTCCCCCAGGGAAACAATGACTGTTCTTACAGTGGGTATGTCCAGAGCAGTGTAGACTTTCCAGTTATCAGCAAGTGGACCACTTAAGCGAGAAGTCACTTCAGCAATCCATGAGCTCTTCATACAATAATCTGGCAAAGAGAAGACCCTGAGATGCCTCCAGGGTGTGCTGATGTACAGACTCTGGCCCACATGCTTGGTTGGCTTGTCTGCCACAGAGTAAAGAAATTTGTCACAACAAATTCTGCCTTGGATACTATTAAATTTCAAAATCATGTGTTTGTCACGAGAGCTGGGGACTTAGTTTCTCCAACACCGAGACTGATTAATCCCATGCCTTCCACTTGGCATGAATTCTGAAGCGATTTTCTAACCTATATAATCAGGGAGGAAAAGATTTTGGGGCAGCAAGTGCCAGTAGGAATGACCAGCACTGCAAAGGCAGTCTGTGGGCTGAGAAGCCGATTTGTATGTGAGTGCCCTTTAATACTGATATGCAATATTTCGATGCACTCCAAACTTCCAGACTCCTCCACCCCGACCCCAGCCATGCTAAGACAGTGCCAAAGCTCATTAAGATTGACAAAACTTGCCTTCTGTAGCTAGGATAAGCCATCAGCAAGCCCTCCGCCCTTCCCTTGAGTGCTGTTCACTGGACAGTCTTTTCAAGCCCTCATCGCTGCGTTTAGGACTGTGCTGGGATCAACCGAGATTCGGTTGTTAAAAATATAAAGCAAAACATGTCGTTGGAACAGCGTTAAGACCTCATGCAACAGGCCGTCATGGATGGTGTGTCCTGCGCAGACTCTGGCTGGGCCCTGGCCAGCAAGCTACCAGGTTTCCTCGGCAGTCTGTCACATCTCCACTGCTGCAGTAACTAACCGTGGCCCCAGCCTCGAAGTGCTCAGTCTGGGGTGTAGAGCCCAGGACAGCTCCCGAACACAAAGCAAACCTCAATAACTGAATGTGGTGAATGAGCAATGTTCCCTGCAAAGACGCCTTTTCATCGCCCACATGGGTGGCTCACAGAGTTAGTCTGTCTGTGGTGTCTGGGTTCCCTTTCCTCGGTCACTCAGCATAAAGAAACAGTAAGGAGAAGGCAGAATCCCAGGCCTTGTGGGATTGCTGTCCCTGCCCCCAGTGATTCCGGAGGAAAGCTGGCAGCCCGCATCACACCAGAGATACTGTGGGAGCGGGTGGGGCTGTCTGGGACTCCCCCAAAAGCTTTGCTGGAAGTATTGCCAGCACTTCACTGGCACTGCTTCTACTGAGAAAGCATGGCTTCTCGCTCAGCGCTCACTGACTTGTGCTTTCCCAGCTTCCTTCCCAAGCTGTCCCTTCCTACCCAGGGGTGGGGAGGCGAACCGTGAAAGTGCCCGTGACAAGCTCAGATGGTCTGTGCCTTATCTGGGAGATGCACACCTCGGAGACCACTGTCCGCCTACCCACGTGCTCCGGTTCTGAATGGCGCTGAGTATTCCGGGCTGTCCAAGTAAAGACGTCACATGCCCACACCCAAGGCAGAGGGTCCGAGAGTCAGGATTCAAGGCAATACTCTGGAATGCAAGATCCCCATCAGCTGCCAGTGGGACTAGAGAATCGGCGTGTCGAGTCACTGAGCAGAGACACCCTTCGGCAGAGTCCCACCTGGCTCTGTCTGGAGTCTTTACTGGCACCTGGGTAAAAATGCTGGCCCTTGTGGTACTTGCTTACTATAATCCCAGCGTCAGAGCCTGAGACAGGAGAATCCCCAGGGATTGCTGGCCAGCCAGCCCAGCCCAGTCTGAAAGCTCCAAGTCAATGAGAGACCCTGCTTCAATAAAAAGGCCTAAGAGAGCCAGGCGAGGTGCCACTAGCCTGTAATCCCAGCACTTGGGAGGCAGATCTCTGTAAATTCAAAGCCAGGCTGGTCTACAAAGTGAGTCCAGGACAGTAAAGGCTACACAGAAAAACCCTGTCTTGAAAACAAAACAAAACAAAACAAAAAACAAAAACAAAAACGCCTAAGTGGCTCCTGAAGACTATATGAAGTTGACCTTTATTTTGCCTCCAAATGCACCTACACACACCCACCCACATACACACACACATTAATCTTAATGATGGTACCAAGAACACAGAATGTCACTGCTCCTTAATGTAATCCATTTTCAAAATAGAAAATGTGCTGTGGACATAGTTTCTGCAAATGAGCGTATTTGCGCAGATGGACCGCCAGCCTCCTCCTCGAAGCATCAATGCCCAGCTTCTTCCGGTGCTCTTGCTGCTGTCATCCCCTCCCCCAAATATCCAGTCCGTTGCAGCTATCGTTGGCCTAGATGAGACTGTCCTCCTCGGGGCTCAGCGTGCGATCCCACGATGCCCACCAGTTGCCTCAGTTTAGCTAAGAGGTTAAACCCTGGGGCTCAGTCCGTCTCCTGCTGCTGTAATAAAATGCCGGGAGCAAAGCATCTCAAGAGAGAACGGCTTTATTTGGGCTCTGAGTCAGGAAGCACAGAACAGTGAATGCTCTTCTTTGGCTCACTCTCTCCTTTTTATGCAGTCCAGCACCCAAGGGGGATGGTGCCCCTCCTTTAGAATGGACCTTCGCACCTCAATTCACATAACCAAGATGATTCTTCAGGGGATGCTCGGAGGTGAAGCTTGCATAAATGATCCCTGGAGGCTTTCTCCTAGGTCAGGGATTCTACCTGTGTGTTTCGACCCCCGAAGACCATCGAGAAACAGATATTTATGTTATGATTTATAAAAGTAGCAAAATTACAGTTAAGAAGCAGCAATTAAAACAATGCTGGGAGAGAGGGGAGCTCTCCACAGCATGAGGAGCTGTATTAGAGGACCTCAGTATAAGGAAGGCTAAGAACTACTGTCCTAGGTGGTTCCAGATCCCGGTACCCTGACAGTCACACTATCCATCACACCATGTGTCCCTGTCTAGACAAAGCTCTCAGGGGGAGTCAGGGCTAAGCAAATGTTTGGGATTAAGACGAAGTGAATTTGCCGCAGCTCTCTAAATGCCACCTTCAAGTTCAGAGTGAAAGCTTAACTCTAGATGCACTCAGAAAAGAGCTATCAGTGTTAGAGTGAACTAAATTCAGAGTCTTGGGGCAAAGTAAAAGTTCACCACCAATGCAGCCTGCGTTTGTCCACTGAGGTCAGCAGGAATGGAGCTCCCACGGAGCGCCGGTAGCCACCAGGGCTGCAATAGAAAGTATAGTCACGATGTGGGGTCACAGAAGCACCCTTCCTTGCCATCCGGTTCATGTGGCAGTCAGTTTTAATCAGTTTTAAGTGGTAAAATGCACACCTTGAACAACTTACAGACTGAAAGGTCATCCACAGCCTGTATGGGTGTATACTGTGGCCCTTCCTCATGGGCACTGAGATAATCCAAGGCCTAACTGTCGGTGCTCACTGTCCTTCCCAAGCCCAGCCACCAGGTTTCACCTTCTATTTGTCTCTTTTAAATATTCTTTAAAACAACTAGAATTCCTCATGACCACTTTGACCAGGATGTTTTCAAAATGGTTCTGGGAAATTTGACACTTCAAACACATCATACATAGAAAAAGGATCCAAGTTCCTTTACTGGGTAAGATATTGAGCTATAGAGAATTGGTTATCAACTAATTTTAAGGCATAGAACAATGTAATGGCAATTTAAATTGTGGTGAGGAACATTTTGTCATGAAAATGTCATTTCTGACACATCATTGTCTTCCCTTGTGTGTCTGATCAATGGCTATTATTCAAAACAAGATAGAATTTGTCTATTATATTTGAAAAATTAATTGCTAAACTGAAGTTCCCAAAGTCTAGGGATGCTTTGGACACTGTCTTCCTGATTCGTTTCTCATTTGAACCCAGGGATCAGAAATAATAACAGGCAACGCGAAAGAGGGGACATACTTCCGGCTGTACCTCAGCAAATATAGGTTGGTGGAGTCCATCACGTGCTTTTCAAAGGAGCCTTTCCCATCCTCCAACTATGTCCGCTTATTTGGACAGCATGAGCAAATCCTCAACAACCTGTTCACTCGTTACGATGACAAGCTGATCCCAGATCTCTACAGGCAAGTGGCCCATTGGTTTTGACTGTGGAAACCCATGGTTGTGTGTGGACACACATGGAAGGGGTGTGTGTGTGTTGTGGTGCACCGGAGAGAGAGATGGGAATTGCTGAGAGAGGCTGGGGTGGTCGAGATGGCCTTGTTACAGAATAATGAATGTAGGAGCGCGAGCATTGGCTGGAGAGCAAAGGTTCACATGAGGAAGTACATGAACTTAGATGTGTCCAGGCCAGGGCCTGGACCAGGACCTCAGAAGCAATAGTACATGATGTTGATGTCATGAAAGTGTAAAGTGAGATGATATTCAAGTCCCTTTCCACTCAGGCTGCTAAGGGCAGCAGTCTGAACCCAAGAGAAAGGCTAACAGTCAGCATGTGGAAGACTCTGGCCCCAGGAAGTCTTCAGTCACTAGACAGGATGCTTGTGATCCTAACCCTTTTCCTCCCAGAGTGTGGAGGAATGTGTACCAAAGATGTTGGAAAATTTCTCCCCTGGCAATCGACAATATGGTCTTTTTCAGTTCTTTCACAAGGCCACAATTACCCTGGTACCTAAGCCACACAAAGACCCGTCAAAGAAAGAAAATTACAGATCAATATCCCTTATAAATATAGATTAAAATTTCTCGGTAAAAGACTTACAAACTAAATCCAAGAACACATCAAATAGATCATCCACCATGATCAAGTAGGCTTCATCCCAGAGATGCAGGGATGGTTCAACATATGTAAAATGACAAACGTAATCCACTACATAAATAGACTGAGAGATGAAAACCACATGATCATCTCAATTAGCTTTATTTGCATTTAAGATTTATATATAAATGATCCTAAAAGCTCCAGCAGGAAACTACTACAGCTGATAAACACTTTTAGCAAGGTAGCTGTACACAAAATTAATACACAAAAATCAGTAGCCTTCCTTTATACAAATGACATACTGAGATAAAAATCAAGGAAACAATACCTTTCACAGTAGACATATATATTTTTTTTGAGGCTCAAATTCATACACACGTAATGTAGATATCTCTAACCAAGCAAGTGAAAGACTTATGAATGAAAACGTTATAGTAAGTTTTATCATAGACATTCCCACTGAACTTCGTGGGACATGCACGAACTCTTAGATCAGTCTGGTGAAAATTATCATCTTTGACATTGACCCCAATATCACAGGAGCGCATAAGTCTCACATTATTTAGGATGCCTTCAGGAAGGCACACTACAGTGTAAAGCCACGTCTGGATGCAGCTGCTGATTAACAAGGTTGGGAGAGCTACTCTCTGTCCATAAAACAAGCTAGTGTCGGAGGCAGTACCTGACAAAGTCTGTAAAGCAGGATTTGAGTGTCCTTGATATTGTTATAACCTTTCTTTCCTCCTAAAAATTTTAAATTACAGAGTGCCTCAACAAAAGCAAAACAGGTATGTAAAACATTACTGTATGCTTGAAGGGGAAATAACACTGGAAACCCATGTGTCTGCCACCTACGCTGAAGAATAATTCCTGACCACTGGGCATTGAGAGCCCCTCTCTGGCCAATACACAGGCTATCATTTGGAAGGCAGCCATCATTTTAAAGTTAGAGTTAGTCGTTCTGTTTCCTGTGAAACTTTTCTATATAGGAACAAACACTGTCTTTGTCACAAGTTCTCAACTCTATTCTTAAGATGAGAAAGCAGCTTCAGGATAACGTAACAAATGGACCCAATGATTCATCATATTCCAAAGCAGGAATTGGCTGGATTTGCTCCAATGAGTTGTGTTTTACCAACTGTTATTTCATATATACACGTGTGTGTTTACGTATATATGTGTGTGTGTGTGTGTTTATATATATATGATTTCCTAAATAATATTTATTTGTTTTGCCTGCTTTTGAGTTGAATCTGTGGTTTGCTACAGAAAGTCAATGTTCTGTTTATTCTGTAAGACAAGTGTCTACCCTGAGGGGCACAGCTGGAGCTCATTTGCCCCCCCCTTACCCCGAGGTGTAGTCCTCCATTGTTTACCTGTGTCGTTCCTGGATTTTCCTGCTGGTTGTTGTCTTAAATTCCTTGTGCCGTTACAAACAGTTCTGTGGCCACTAAGAACATACCTCATGTGTTGAATTTCTCTACCTCTCCAAGCCCTGAAGCTGCTCAGTCCTGGCGACCTGTACTTCAACATTCCCAAAGTAGTCCTGTCTGTCTACACATCCTTGTGTGAGAGTTCCTGAATCTCCATCATACACTGGTCAGACTTTAAGATTAGACCAGTCTGGTTTTGTGCAAAACTATCTTCTGGCTTTTCTTTACCCTTCTCTGATGACAAATGCGCTGAGCGCCTCTTCATTTGTGGTAGTACCCTGTGACCGCACAGTTCTCTCCTTCTCCATAATGCCCAAAAGAGCTGATACACTCTGGGTGTAAACTTGTGTTGCTCACATATTTTGAATGTTTCTTCTACTGCTTTGAAACTGCTATTTTCTATGTAGTGGAACTTAATATATATTCTTAATTTAGTGTAATATTTTTACTTTCTTCAAGAATATCTTGGGTGTTTTGTCCCTTTACTCTTCCAAAAGTTTTATAATAAACCCATCATGTTTCATGAAAATCTCCATTGGATTTGATGGACAGAGCATTAAATACTTGCTTAATTAGGTAAAAATCGACCTTTCTGATACTGACTAGAGCATAGTGTAAGCATCAATTTATTTAGACCATTTTTTATGGTTTCAATAAAGTTTTATAATTGTCTTCATAAAGGGCTTGCCAGTTTTTGTCTGACATGATCTCAACATATTGTATAATTTTATGGCTGCTATAAACATCATTTTTATTGGTCCAGTGAGATAGCTTGGTAAGTAAAGCACTTGCTCTGGTGACCTAAGTTCAATCCAGGGAAACTGCATAAGGGAAGGAGAGAATCAGCGCCATGAAGTTGCCCTCTGACCTCCACACATGCATTGTCACACTCACAAACCTGCTTGTGCATGCTCGTATGCTCATATGCTCGTGAGTTCTCTCTTTTATAATAATTAATTAATTGATTTAAAAGCATGACTGTTGTTCATTGTTGCTGGTATAAACGGATGCCCTAAATTTTTGATCATTCCGTGTCCTGCAAATTTTCTGAAGTCCTTCATTAATTTAAAAAATTCACCTATCAAATTTTTTTAGATTTTCCATATAGATAAAACCAAAATAATTCCAATTATTTTCTTAGCCAATCTTTGTGACTTCTCTTTGTTTGTCTTGTCCTACTATACATGCTAAGGTATGTAGCATAAATTACTGAATAGTTAGGCCTGGCACCCACGCCTCATCCCTAACCTTACAGGTGATGTGTTCAGTATTAAATGTGTAACATTTGCCATATTATTTGTATCCTTTATGGGGCAAAGGATCTTTTTGAAGATTGTGTTTCTAAGCTGTGTGTGTGTGTGTGTGTGTGTGTGTGTGTGTGTGTGTGTGTGTGTGTCTTCAAGTGTTCACTCACTGCAGATTGAACCCTGGGTCTTGTGCTCTTGTGCATACCAAGTACATCCTCTATCCAAACTCAACATTTTAAAATTAGGGATAGATACTTGCTTTTTCTTCCAAAAATAGTGCATAATTTTAGAAAAGTTTTATGTATCAGGAAAGTTTCCTAATGTTTTCAAAGATAAACCATCTTATTATAAAGTATCCAGTTCTTTAATCATAGGCTTTCCCTTCTTCAAACATATGTAGACTTCACTGACGTGTTGACTTCAATTCCTTTGGGTAAATAGCCGGGGGGGGGGGTGGCTACTACCTGAGCCATAGTGTAGAAAAACCTCCATGCCGGCTTCCTTTATCCAGATAAGTTCACGTGGCTACCCGTGGTGTGGGTTCTCTTCTGTAACGTTGGCAGTGTCTGTTGTCTTAAGGAATGCAGTTCTGACTTGGGTGAGATGAAGTCCCCATGTCGTCTTGATTTGCATTTTTCTGATGGCTACTGTGGTAGAACATTTTGTCATAAGGTTATTAGCCATTTGTGTTACACCTATGGAAAACTATTTGCTAATTTCATTAACATTTATTGCTTGAGTTGCTTCATTGTTGTTTAGGCTTTCTAGGTCTTTGTCTACTCTAGTTATTGATCCTCAGTTGGATATAGAGGTAACAAAGATTTCATTCCCTTTTGGTATGCTGTCTCTACACTACATTAACTGTTTTCTTTGCTGTGCAGCCTTTTTAATTTCATGAGGTCCCACTTGTTAGTTGTTGCATTGTTTCCTGAGCAACTTGGGTCCTATTCAGAGAGTTCTTGCCTTGTCTATATCTTGAAGTGCCTTCCATATTTTATTACATTAAGGCTGTTAGTCCATTTGGAGTTGATTTTCATACAGGGTGAGAGAGAGACTGGCTGTGTACAAGTACTATGCTGTTTTTCTTACTGTGCTCTCTAGTGTAATGTGAAGTCAGACATTCCTTTTTGCTCGATTGCTTTATTCTCCGTTTGACTTCCTTTAACTTCCATATGAGTTCTGAGATTCTTTTAATACTCATATGAAGAATCACATTGAAATGTTGATGGTGATTTCACTGGATCTGTAGATTGCGCTCAGCTGTTTTCACAATATTAGGTCTTAACAATCCATGATAATGGGTGGTCTTTCCATATTCTAGTATCTTCTACAACTCATTTTTTGATGTTTGAAAGTTTTCATTATAGAGGTCTTTCATTTACTTGGATAGGTTTATTCTAAGAATATTTTAACGTGAAGGTATTTGAATGGGGTTATTTTCTTAGTTTCATAATCAACATGTCTGTGCTTTGTTATGTAGTATGCCACTTTGCTGAAAGTTTATCAGATCTAAGAGGGTTCCTTGATGGGGTCTTTCGGGTCTTTTATATGTAGAATTATATTTACAAGTAAGGATGCTCTGACTTCTTCCTTTTCTGTTTGTTTTCCTTTTATTTCCTTCTCTTGTCTTATTTTCTCTAATACTTTGAGCTCTATTTGAATAACAGTAGAGGAAGTGAATACCCTCATTTTGTTCTCAATTTCAGTGGAAATGCTTTGAGCTTTTCCCCATTTGCTAGTGTTGATTATAAAGTTGTTGCATAAAGCTTGAGCATGGTGAGATGCATTTCTTCTATTTCCAGTTTCTTCAGAGCTTTATCATGATGGAATGCTGGGATTTATCTAAGGTTGTTTCTGTGTCTATTAATATAGCAATGTGATTTCTGTCCTGAGTCCATTTATGTGATATATTTCATTTATTGACTTGTAAATGCTTTTTCATTTGTTTTTTATTTATGAATGTTGAAACATCCCTGCATCTATGCAATGAAGCCAACTTGATCATGGTGAGTGATCTTTTAATGCATTGTTGGATTTGATTTGCAAGGATTTTATTGAGAATGTTTGCATTTATGTTCACTAGAGAAACTGGCCTATAATGTTTATTGTTGTTGGGTCTCTTAAGTGGATTTTGGTGTGCTATGGGTGGTGTAAGAAGATCCTGTAGTGTTCCCCCCTTTCCGGTTTGTAAAAAAGCACTAGTGTCATTTCTTCTTTAACGATGTAGTAGAACCTAGCAGTGAATCTATAAGGCCTGGGCAATTTTAGTTGAAAACATTTTGTATTGCTCCTTCAATCTTGTTGCTTGTTAGAGATGTGTTAAAATTGTTTACTAATCTTGATTAAATTTTGGTAATTCATTTGTGTTTAGAACTTTATCCATTTTTAAAAGCATTTTTCCAGTTTAGTAGAATACAAGTTTAAAGGTGGAACGTAATGATTTTCTGAATTTCAGTGGTTTTTGCTGTACTGTGTAGGAAGCGGAGAAAGTCATGAGTGAAGGCCGGAGCCAGTGTGTGTTGCTGACATAGGCCCTGCGGCTGAGACTCAGGGGAAATGGCAATGCTTGCTCTCCTGGTCCAAGGTTGACCGTTGCCAGTGTGAGCAAAAACACCACAGCTTTCTCCTCCAGGTATTTACAGTCTGAAGACTGCTCGCCTACAGGGTCTGCTCCTGCTGAGCTTTATCCTACTGGGATTATCCTAAACCTGTCTCTCGATCCAGATGTACACAATGGACCCTGCCTCCTTGTACAGCTGTGTGCAGTAGCCCCACCTTTCTGCTCAGCTCTGTGTAATAAACACACTGAGCTCCAGGGTGCTGAGGTTTCGCCCAGTCTGCCCAGCTCCCACGTCTCTATGTGTGGGTCTTTTCATTCCTTGCCATCCCCAGGCAGGTCCAGGTCCTTGGAAGCCATGTGACAGACATGGCAGGAATGTCTCGGTTTTCAGCTCCAATTTTGTTAATTTGGGTCTTCCCTCTTTTGTTTAACTTTAGGGATGAGTTTGTTAATCTTGTTTATCTTTTCAGATCACCAACTCGTTCCTTTGTTGATTCTTTGTATTTTTGTTGTTTCTCGTTCATTAATTTCTGACTGGATCATGTCTGTTTCCAGCTACTGATTCTTGGTTTGGCTTGTTCTGATATTTCCAAGGAGTGAGATGCACTGTTATTTATCTGCGATCTCTCTGACTTTTTATCATAGGTACTTGTGGCCATACACTTCCCCATTAGGGATGCTTACATTCTATCCCATGGGTTTTGTCATGCTGTGTTTTCATTTTTATTCAATTCTGGCAATTTTTAAACTTCCATCTTGATTTCTTTGCTGACCCTATTCAGCATTCAGTGTTGTAGTGCCCAGTCTGTGGGCTTATATTTGCTCTGCAGTTTTTCTTGCTGTTGATCTCAACTTCTATCTCATTGTGCTCATGTAAAAGATAAGAAATTATTGGTGTTTCCTTGTATTTTTAAAACCTGTTTTGTTTGCTAGTGCATGAATTATTGCAGAGAGAGTTCCATGAGCTACCAAGAAAAGTATGTATCCTGTAGTGTTTGGATGGAATGTTCTGTACATATTTGTTAGGTCATAAGAGCAATGACATCATTTAACTCAGGTGTTTATTAATTTTTGTGGGATTCACTTATCTGTCAGTGAGAGTGAAAACACAGGTCTGTCAGAAGCAAATTCATTTTCTTCTTAGTTCATGCATAGGATTTTACTATTGTTGTCAGTCAATTCTACTTGAAACATCTGAGTTCCAGGGGATTTTTGTTGTTGTTTAAAACAAAACCTACCGAGTGGTAAGTGAGATGCTAGGAATCTGATATGGAAAGAAAAAGAAAGAAACGTCTTCGCACTTAGCCAAATCCAAAGCCCCAACTTGTTTCTCCCTGAAATCCAGCACTGGTGAGTTTGAGGACAGTAGCCAGGGCACAGCTGCTATCCGATGATGGTAATAATCATGACAGCTAATTTGTTGGTTAAGAGTGGATGTTCCGGACGGCCAAATAAGAGTGGACAGTACTTGATAGCAGGCAATGCCGACTGACATCTGTCAGCAGGAAGACATGGCCACGCCTTGGCAAGTGAGGCCCTGAGGGTCCCAGCATGCCTTGGCAGGCACACGTATGTGCAGCTGCAGCCACATTCTTCTCAGGTGCCACCAAGTACTGCCAGGTCGTGGCGCTGATTCTTGGCCCAGCATTGCTTTCCCTGCCTGTTGTCAGACAGGCCGCCTTGGCCCTTTCCAAGCAGGGTGAATGGCTCAGCTGATTTTGGCCAAGATATGATTACCAATTGTTTTGCTGACCTTGGCAGCACCAGGCATGTGTCTCATTCAAAGCCAGCTGCGTTTCCTCTGTGCTCTTCCATACACCACTCTGAGGACACCTTCCTCCGTGCTGGCACAGCTGACGGTACCCAGCCCTCTGCTCTTCTCCAGGAACAGCTCCTCGCCCAGGTCAGGGGAGCCCTCGGGATCTTTGTGAGTCCGTTACTGAGGTGACTCACTTGGAGCCATGAGGGACTGTGGCGTGGCAGCTGAGCAGGCAGCTAGAGAGAGCACAGCAGACAGCTGCCACAGGAGCACAGCAGCTGAGGTTCGCAGCCCAGGCTGGCTCCGAGTCTGTGTTTCATTCTTTGTCTCCACAGTGCCAGTACAAACCACTGGCACTGTGAGGGAGAACCAGTTCTCTACTGGGGTGTATTGTAAGCACCAGTTAACACATTGGGTGAGAGAGTGAGCGAGAGAAAGAGGCTAAGAGAGAACTAATTCACCTTTGGGGCAGCAGGGACCTCACACCATCGCTCTGTGCCTCGGGGCAGGGTATCTGATTGTGACTGATTGGTTTATTTCCACTTTGTAAACATGATAGAGACTTGTTAAAATCACTTGTTCCTTTCTAAATCAGCCATTTTTAAATCACATAATGAATACATCACTAAAATCTTCTCCTTCCCAATCTTTTCCTTGAAGCATTTGTATAGCTGAGATCTCATATACTGTATATGTGCACATATACATTCACACATACTCAAGTGTACATACACACACACACACACACACACACACACACACACACACACATACACCTGTCCTCTCAAGCCTGCTGGTTTCTGTCTTAAGTCCCTTGACAGGTTTACAGTAAACAGGACCTTCTTCCCCACTCGCTCTGCTCCCTCCTTCCCAGGACACAGGAGGTGACAGACACCTCAAGGAAAATGCCAGGTGGGAGGAGTGGGTAGAGAGAGCAGACTTTTAACAAGGCATTCTCCACATCTTTTTTTTCTGCTTTCTTAACTCTAGCTCATCTTTTTAGCCTCACTTATGGGTGACCCTGCAAAAGAAAGGTCATGCCTACTGACTCTCCCACCCCTTAGCCTTAATTAGCAGTCTGTAGCATCCTTTGTCCTCTCAGCCTGAATGGGTCTTGCCCCAGCTTCATTGTAGGAGCCCATCAGATACTCATAGCCTTGATTAAATCACCTCCTTTCACATCTTAACATCTCAGCTCTCAAAGCCGCCTGAAGGCCTCTTCCCCCTGTGAGCACCGCCATCCTCCCGCACACTTCCTGAACACTCCACAGCCTACTTTTAGTGGGTAAGTGCTGCTGTGCACAATATTCTAAATGGAGCCTGCGCAGGCCCTTTAAAAGGCTGCCATTACCTTTTTGAACTATCAGGCTCCAGAAGTTGTTCCCTTAGGAAAGCCACCTTGTTCTCTCTCTCTCTCTCTCTCTCTCTCTCTCTCTCTCTCTCTTTGGAACTGCAGAGTAGGATGCAAGCGGCCCACATAGTCCGCTAATTATTTATTAGACTTTAGTCAGAGCCATACACTCATGGCTGGAAGCTGGCTTTCTCTCTCTCTCTCTCTCTCTCTCTCTCTCTCTCTCTCTCTCTCTCTGTGTGTGTGTGTGTGTCTCTCTCTTCCTTGTGCTGTCTCTCTCTGTGTCTCTGTGTATGTGTGTCTCTCTCTCTCCTCAGCAGCTCAGCAGCCTTGTGCTGTATTAGGTGGTAACCTGAATGTTAAACTCCAATGCCCATCTCCCCAGACCTTCCAAAATCTAACTACCCACCTGCTCTCTTGGCTTTTTTTCTATAAACAAGTTATACGAGCTTTCTCTTGGTTCATGGTATATTCCTGTTCTTCTGCCATAGTTTGTATCTGGAATGTTCTCTGAAAGGCCCAGATGCTAAAGGTTCACTCCCCAAGTGGTGATAATTGAAGTGATGAAACTTTTAAGAGATGAGATCTGTAGCTAGTGAGATGACTCCATGGGTAAAGGTGCTCAGCTCCCGATGATGGTAGCCTGACTGCCAAATTCAAGCTACAGATCCCTTGTTAAGGCTTTAGAGGTGGTAGGGTACCGTGTCCTTAAAGTTGTCCACTGACCGCCATACTCATTTTATGTCATGAGCATTATGTCGCTCCCCCTTCACGCACACACTAATAATAGTGATGGTGATGATGATAATAACAATAATAAAAGTTTAAAAAGAGATGGATCCTAAAGGGAAGTCTTCAGGTCGTGGGGCCGGCGTGGGTGCATTCAGAGCGTGGGACCAAGGCTCCTTTTACTTTCTTGATTCCTGGCCGTGAGATGAACAGTTTTGCTGACCACGTCCCCTTCAGAGCCATTCAGCACATCCACCAGAGGCCTAAACAGCACTGGTTCCATGCAGCCGTGGCCAGGAATGTCGTTAAGTGACTTCCTGATGAGATGTACTGGCTCAATCCAAATGAACTAGTAACAGACTAAAGAAAGGTTCTATCCTGGTCCAGCTTGGAGAAGCAGTGAGCTCACTGGAGTTCACTGCCTTGAGCATGGCTCATTCCCAGGCAGCAGTTGCACCTTAAAGTCCCATGCCAGCATGGATGATGGCTCATAAAAGCCGAACCACTAGAGTCCTTACCCCAAGGCAAACTTTCACCTCCTGTATACTCTAGCAACCCTTAGATCATACACAGCAGCTTGGGAGCAGGAGGAAGCAGTGAGTAGAATCTGCCAACCAGAGGAGTCTGGCATCCAGCCCCCTTCCACAAGGAAATGCCAACAACTCCATTACCATCACCATGGGTATAGCTATGGCTGTGTCGGTTGGCCTCTCCCATTGCAATGACCGTGGTGCAAACTGTCTTGTCACAGGTACCGCAATTGCCCTGCTTCATGATGGCTAATGGTCATGTGACACACCTAGAGGAAATAGTTATACAAATCTCTAAAAAGCCATGGGCCAGAGTAAACCATTTCTCCTAAAAACTTGATCATCTCAGATGTTTTGCCGAGTGGTGGAGAGCTAGCTGACACCCCTCACAAGCTTCCCTGTGGGGCACTTGCCATGTCCCTGACACACCTTTCTAAGAATGGAAGGGGCCCCTGCTTGCCTGCATCTCTCAGACAATGCCATTTCTGCTAGCCAGCCTCGAGAACCCTCCCCCACATGACCCGCTGCAGTCAAAACTCTGGCTTCTTGATTTTCATTCTCACTCACTTAATTACTGTCTGTTCCTCTGCCCAAGCAGTTTACATTGGGTTTGCTCACAGCCTCTGCCTAGGACTGACCATCCCCTGTCTCCCCCACACAACAGGCAGATCCTTACCCATGGGAATTCCTTCTATAATTATGAAGGGAAAGCCATGGTTTTTAGCATTTCTTATTACCAAGGAGGTCAACCTTTGAACTACAGACAGATTCCAAGGTGGGGGGTCCGAAGTCCATTTTATACATGTCAGTTTTTTTATTTACAATGTTGTTCCAATTGAGTTTGTAAGCTTTTGGTTATTGTTATTTTGGTTTTTGAGTAATGTCATTTCCCCCGTCTTTGCACAATGACATTTGTGAGGAATTAGCCTTTCCTGGGGTGAAAGGGTGGGGTGGTTTGGAGCTGTTATGGAATCAGAGACAGCGTATGTTCTGTCAGATAGTCACACCAAATATAACAGTGTGAAAGAAGAGCAGACACCTAATTCAGAGTACAAGTGTGGGCCAAAGGTCATTACCACTGCAGTGCTGTGTGAAGTCTGGTACTTTTTGTCGCAGTCATAAAAAGATGATTTTCTGTGTCATTTTAGGATTCATCAGAAAAGCTGGTATAAAGATTTTTCTGAAGTTAGATATCAGAAAAACATGAACAACTGTTTTTCCTCCTCCTATTCCTCCTCTGTTTCTTCTCAGTCCTGGGGCCTTTCCTGGGTCCCAGCAAGAACAGCGAGTGTTCTTCAGCAGGAGCTGTCTCTCCAGCCCCAGACACAAAGTTGATTTACTTATTTCACATGTGTCAGGCTGTTGAACTTTAGTATGAATATTCCTCAACTATAATGTTTCTGTTAGCGCTCTGAAAACTTTACCTGTGGATACACTGTATTTTGATCAGTGACCACTCCTGCCTAGTCCACTCTTACCCCTTTCCAACTTCATGTCCTCCTTTTTCTTTTTCTTTCTCTAAAATAACCTACAGAATAAGATTTGTGCGTCTCATATACTCGACAGTATAGGCCATCCGCTGGAGTGTGGGCAATCAACTTAGCACACACCCTTAAAGAAAACTGACTCTTTCTCTCTGTCTCTGTCTCTCTGTCTCTGTCTCTCTCTCTCTCTCTGCCAAAAGTCATCAGCTGTCAGTAGCTCCTTAGCTGGGGTGAGGACTCATGTGTGCCTCCCTGTTCTGTAGGCTGGAATGCTAACTCGATTGATATTGTGCAAGTAGCAGCAGCTGCTCTGAAATCATGAGTCCAGAGATCCTGTCATGTCCAGGACATGAAAAAAACAATTTTATCTGGTCCTTTCAACTTCTGATTTTTAGAATCCTTTCTCCCTCCTCTTCTGGGTCCCTGAGCCATGGAGGGATGGGTAGGACTACTTCTATATACATATGGATATCTATGTATGCCATTTATGTGGAGAACTCTATAGATACATTCTCTAGGCTTTGGCTGGTTGTGAGTTTCTGGGTTAAATGCCATGCACTAAACAAAAGAATGTCTCTAATGAGATCTGAGAGCCGCACCCAGCTATGAGTAGGAAGATAAAGATTTAGAGGGCATTTTGTTACTATGTCAATTTAACAGATTAATAGTATTAGGTTCACCACTAGTCTATGAAGTCCCCAGACACGAGTCCTTGGCCAGACTTGCAGTACGAAACACATGTTCCCTTCTGAGAAACAGGCCTTAAATTCAATCAGAAAGCAGTTGGTTACCCCATAACATACATGCCATCATTGCGCCCACAGACATATCATGCCATGCTGTCTTTCCTGTAGCTCACAGGGTTCACAGCTAGGTAAGATTCGTGGTGACTTTCCTCCCCAGCAATCTGCATAGCACCTTTCAGAACCGCAAAACCTAGCCAGCAGGGAGGAAGCCATCTGCTCAGTACCGGCTTGATTCCTCCTTGTTCTGTGACCAAAGCGTTTGGTGACTTCAGCAGTACGGGGTTACCCTCAAGTTCTGGTGGGCAACCAACAACAGTAGCAATAGCCTGTATTATTTTGGGGGGTCTCTGTGACCAACCCTAACCAACAGTTTGATAGGAGGTACCCAACACCTAGCACTGGACTTTTTATTTGGCAACGTATGGTGTCTGGGAAGAGGCCTCGGTGTATGGTAATTTCATATGGTGTGTATGTATGTGTGTGTGTGTGTGTGTGTGTGTGTGTGTGTGTGTGTGTAGTCAGGAGGAGAGTACCATGAATAAGTGAAAGAAATTAACATACCATATAACATCCAAGATTGTTTCTGTTATCAGAGAGAACACAAGGAATGGCAATTTTATAAGTTATATAAGTAATATATATTATATGATTACTTCTATATACATATATATCATATTTCTTATATAACTTATAAAATAGTGGGTTCCCATGTGGCTTTTTCAGATATCTTTCATGTTTGCTATTCTTTGCCCCACCCCCTCTACCACCCTCCTTTCCTCTCCCCCTCCCTATGTAAACCTTCCTCCCCATATTCCTCTGCGCCTTCATCTGACATTTGTTCTGCTATCCACATTCTATAATGTCTTTCTTCCTCTTCCCCACCTATAGTCCTTCTCTAGTTTCCTAGACCCAACAAGTATTCCAAGTTGCCAGGAGGAGAGTGCCATGAATAGATGAAAGATTAGCATTCCATATAACATCCAAGATTGTTCAGACTATCTGTGAGAACACTACGAATTAGCATTCAGATTCAGGAACATGCAGCATCAGTCTGAAATGGGGCAAAGGGTGTGAGCTCAAGGATATTGACAGGTGACCCCTCAACACTTCCCTACCCTCCTTGTTTAATGGAAATGTTTATAGATTTTCCATTGTCCTTTCCAAGCAGATATTGTCACATTTTAAACAGAAGAACTTGCCTGAATTCTATTATAAAATAAAACCCATGATTTTTTTATTATTTAAAGGGAAATCTGTGTATTTAAGTCACATACTGATGCCTAGTGGAGATGATTTAGACAGCCTGGGGATGGCTCTGTATTTCAGAAGACAGCGCTGGCACATGAACTAATGGGATAAATCATAAAGTGTGAGACATAACTGACATGCATGGCTGTTAGACTGCATATGCCACATTTAAAAAAAATCAGACTTTTCACCAAGCTCTATAAAAACAAATGCTTCGTAGCAAGGCTACTTTCCTTCTAAGTTGCCCATGGCTCCCTGCCCACAGCTGACACCTGCCCTCACTATGACCGTGTCATCCACTTGTGTGCATGTGTCCCCTCCATGGCTGTGGGTTCTCCATCCGGAAACTCAGTTTACTGAAGATCTGAGATGTCTGGATCGCTACTGAGCTTGGGCAAATATTCTCTAAACAATACAGTATAGCAACTATTTCATAGCATCTGTCTTGTGACCTAGATCCGGAATGTTCAAGAGACTGGGTGGGGAGCTGACCACGCACAAATGAGGACCTAGGTTCAGGTCTCCGCAACCCGTGTGAAAGTGGGGACGGCAGCTGTGTCTAGAACCCCAAGGCCTGCTGCCAGCCAGCCTAGTGGAGTAGGTGAGGTTTCGTGAGAGACTGAAAAATACTAAAATAAAAAGTGGCTGAGGAAGACACATGATTGCACCATTTGGCCTTCATACACATGGGCACACAGAGGCGTGCCCACCTGAACATGGGTGCTCACACCAACATGCGCACGTGCCACACACTAACACACACAGAGAATGCAGGAGGTCACATGCAGATGCTGTGTCAGTATAGGATGCACCTTATTTGAGTATCAGTGAACTTTAGTCTCCTGACGGAACACAAGATTCCCCATGGATATAAAAAAGTGGCTGTATGGGGCTGGAGAGATGGCTCAGAGGTTAAGAACATTGGCTGTTCTTCCTAAAGGTCCTGAGTTCAATTCCCAGCAACCACACAGTGACTCGTAACCATCTGTAGTGAGATCTGGTGCACAGGTACATATGCAGGCAGAATGCTGCATAAATAATAAAGAAATAAATATTGTTTAAAAAGTGACTGTACATGCTGAGAAAATTTCGCCTGGAACTTCCACCTAAAAGGAAACCCAGGCACAGATAATGTGAAGTCTTAATCAGAACTTGCCTGCATTCTCTCTACAAAAACAAAAACAAAACAAACAAACAAACAAAAAAAACAAAACCACGTGTTTATTTAAAAGGAAATCTTTGTATTTAAGTCACATACTGATGCCTAGTGGAGGTGATTCAGAGCCAGAGATGGCTCTGTATCCCAGAAGATAGTTCTCAATAGTGCTGGGACGAGAACTGAAAGAGGAATCATCACTTCCTTTCCCTCGGAGTGTAAATGACAGGAGGCCAAGTCAGAGGTTCACATTCTGCCTTGGTGCTAATTATGTTTGTGAACTTGGGCAAGCTGTTAGCCCTCTCATCTCTACACTGGTCGCTGAGCTCTCATTTGAGGGGCAAGTGGCCAGTGTCCCAACCTGTTGTCGGTACTGTGCCTCGGTGTGGGGTTTGGGAGAGCCACCCTCTGCTCCACACCGACCCCTGTCTATCTGAGCACCTTTTGGATATCACTTTTCATTTCAGACTTGTGCTGAAGGATGTAAAGTCCTGTATAGATTTTCTTTCTTCCGGCTCATTGTACATGCACCTGTCAGCATGTGATTGACAACTATTATTTGAGCTTGAAATAATGGCTGCAGAGACGTCGGGTACCTACAAGGCCACCACACTGCTCAGATATAAACGCCTCTTTTCCAGACTGCAGGAAACAACTCGGTTAGCCTGCTGTGATTGCAATTTCTCAAATAAATGCATTCCAGAAATAAATTCTCTTCTTGGTCTACTGAGCCATGAGAAGTAGCCGCTTTGGCTGCCTAAATTTTTTATTGCAAACAATTACAAGGGATGCTTTGAAGCCACTGGGCAGCAAGGAGTGTCACCTGTACCACAATCCCAGGCCTCTCCTCCTGGGCCTGGGTCTTTTTAAGCTTCTTTCAATGGTTGTTTTGTTCATGCTTATTTAATTTTTAACATTTTTCATCCCAAAAGCAATCTAAGTTTTTTTTATTTAAAAAAAAATTTCAAAGTCACTTAGGATATAGAACCCACATGTCATTGAATATAGAATGCATGACTAATAGAATATAGACCCTTTGCCTGATGGCATTACCCAGATTTCAGATGACTGAGCTATTGAAGTGGGCATAAAGGTAACGGGGAATCCCCGAGATGCTGGAACAAGGTTCCGAATAGCACAGCTCCCTTTCTTAGAACGCACATGTGCTAAGGATGCTGGCTATAGCCTATTGTATCTTACAGACGAGGGTGACCAGGCTCCTGATGGTCACTGCCAGGCCAGTGGCGTGGAGAGCACCAAAGCAGAGTTCCCCAGCTCCGTCTTGTTCCCTGTATGCAGGACATTTTCACACTGTGCAAACAACCAACCTTAGAAGCAGGAGCTGTACTGTGCGATTTTTCTTTTACCTGTTACAAAACGACTAATGATGCTTATTCCTGGGACATGAAAATAATTTTATTTCCTTGACAAAGATACCTCAGGAGATTCCAAGATTCATGTGTGAATGAAGAAAACGCTAGAACATCTATCTGTGTTTTTTATATTAAAATTAGAAAGGAGCTGAGTTTTATTGTAAGTTTGAAGCCTGCACACTGGCATTACCTTGGCCAAATGAAAGATAGATGCATCTCTGTGGATCCACCATACCCAGAATGCCTAGACGATGCCACAGTCCAGAGAAGTCAGCCTTGTTAGGTGAAATTAGAGCCCCGCACACTGTGTGTGTGTCTAGTTCTGTGGTCTTGCCCGCTGGTTCTTACCAGGTAGCCTCTCCAGGATGGATAAGAGCACTTAAACGATCCTTTCAAAGAAACTGCAGATTGAAAATCCTGGTAAGATGTGCACAAAGGAGAAGGGGAATGATGGAGTAAGCCTGTTTCCTACTCCCCAGACGAACCCCTATCAGCCACATTATAGGGAGGTGTGGTGGTTAGTCTGTTGGCAAAGGTCTGGTTGCAGATAACAGAATCTGCTGTGACTACATTGAACAGCAGTAGATAGAGAAGCAGCTTCTGTGTCTGACTTCCCAGAAACCTTCATAAAATGGCTCTGCAGATGGGGCCAATCTCTGCCAGAGTGAGGAATTTGTGGAAATAGAACACTGTTGTAAATTTGCTAGCTCCCGGCTTTTCCTCTCTGCCGTGATCCATATCAGCTGCATGATCACCCCAAGACCTGCCTGGTACCCCGTGAGAGGAGGCCACAGCTGACCGCCATGATGGTTCCTGCCAAGAGAACAGTCAGTTCCTGCCTTGTGGTATCCTGCCCCTCTGTCAAGTCTCACATAGTAGCTCTCTGGCCCTGAGCCTGGGAAGTGTATGTAGTCTTTTTTTTTTTTTTTAATTAATTCAATTTTCATCTTGGCCAGAGGCCCCTCCCTTCTCTCCTCCTAGTCCCACCCTGCCTCCTGCATCCCCTCTCCCCTAATCTTCAGAATAGAGGAGCCACCCTACCCAGACACCCCAGCTCATCTATTTACATGAGGATTGAGTTCATCTTCCTCCCCTGAAGCCTTGCAGGGAAATCCCATCAGGGGGAAGTGATCAAAAAGCCAGCAATATAGTCTGTGTCAGAGATATCCTCTACTCTCCTAACTAGTGGGCCAACATGAAGTCTAAAATGCCCATCTGACTTATCTTCTTGGGGTCTGTGCATTGTAGTATGTCTATCCTATGCTATATGACTAAAATCTGCTTGTGAGTATATCCCATGTGTGTCTTTCTGAGTCTGTGTTATCTCACTCAGGATGAGCTTTTCTAGTTCATGCCATTTGCCTGCAATTTTCATGATTTTATTGTTTTTAATGGCTGAGTAGTATTCCGTTGTGTAAATATACCACAGTTTCTTTATCTATTCTTCAATTAAGGGACATATAGGCTGTTTCCTGTTTCTGGCTATTATGAATAAAGCTGCTATGAACATGGTTGAGCAAATGCCCTTGTTGTATGGTGGAGCGTCTTTTGAGTGTATGCCCAGGAGTTGTGTAGCTGGGTCTTGAGGTATGGCTAGTCCCAGTTTTCTGTGAAAGCGCTGTATTGGTTTCCAAAGTGGTTGTACAAGTTTGCACTCCCCCCAGCAAGTATGTAGTCTTTCGCTCTTGCAGTAATTGGCTAAATTATGCTACAAAGGGTCTCCAGTCCTGCAGCATAGTTCCATAAGCAAACCTGAGCAGAAGCCAGCAAGTCCCCCAGAAACTATCAGAAACAGCATTTGGAGTTCGAATTTGTATCTACTCTTGATAAGGATAAATTTTGCCCTGGTTATATTCAAGTCCACAAACCTTTGTTTGGAATTCAGATGTTATGGAATTCAGTAGTCTTTTTTCTCAGACTTCAAAAGACCAAATGTACTTGCTTATTTGAAAGAACTGGCAGCCTGAACCATATGTAGCAGGCATGTTTTGATAGAACAGGCAGCATGGTGAGGACAGTGAAGTAGAGAGGTGTTTGAGTAAGATAAAAACTGTGATTGCCCCAGCCCGTTGCCTTGAGAGGGTTTCCAGGCCACAGCAGAAATGGATGGAGTCCAGAAGATTCTTGGTGGAGGAGATGCCACTCAGAGGCTGGGGAAAGCGAGGCAGGTCAATTTTTCAGGACTGAGTATAGAGGGGCAGAGTTGGAGACAAGCAGAGGAGCCCTCTTGAGTGTTCAGTGAGGGTCTGAGCCCAGCATGTAACTGAGCCAACTCTCCAGAGCCCTGAAAAAGATTAAAGGTCGTAGAGGCCAGTCCCCGCAGGACTGCCACGCTTGAGACCCTCTAGGTCGTGGGGCTGACAGGCAAAGAATAGGAGAGTCCTAGAGGAAATGCCGCTCCAGCCCCTTCTAACACATCTCAAAAACCAATTTAAATGTGTCAGAGTGTTTCCAAGTGACAAACCCAAGAATGTTTGTGTGGTACTGAAAATTACAACATCCAACAAAGTCAGACTCACAGTTTTTGGCATCCAGTCGCAAAAATTTCTAAACATGCAGTGAAACATGAAAATACAACCCACAGTGAGGAGAAAAATCTGTCAATCAAAATCAGCCCAGAGCTGACTCAGAAGTTGGAGTTAGCCAACAAGCATAGAAACACAGCTATTACAACTGCATGGTCTGAGTACAGATATGGAGGGCTTATAAAATGACACAAGCTTCTGGAGAGGAAAACTGGAAGATCTGAGATGATAAATGAGTTTGTGGAAGATTAGACCTTCCTTACCAACCTGAGAAATGAAGATAGCACTATTTAAAATGCCTCAGATGGAGCGCAGAGAAGAAAAGGAACCTAAATCGAGCCCCTCAGTGATTAAGGAACAACTTCAAGTGGGCTGAAAAAATAACAATGTTTCCAGATTTGATTGTGTCCAGCCTCTTGACATGGTGGTGTAACTGTCACCTGCCAAAAATCACACAGGTTGCCAGTTGGACATGCCTGCAGCATCTACCCCCATGAATCTAAGCTTAGTGGACCTCAAGAAAAATGAAGAAAATTACACCTAGGCACATCATTATAAAAGAGCTGAGGACCAGTGATAAAAGAAAAAAAAAAGCAAAAGGAGAAAATAGGCAAATTATTTACAAAGATATAAGTGTAAGGATGACAAAGAAACATTATCAGAAAAATGCAAGCAAGGGGACAGTGGAGAAACAGCTTCAAAGCTTGAACGTCTGTCAAATTTCAGAGTGGATTTACTACCAATTACATACCATCTCCAGACTGGTACACTGCGCAAGTCTCCGTAAGACACTCGCCACCCTGCCAACAAACACCCCAGCAACATCTCTTGAGACAGTCTCTATTCACTAGCCTGTTTAATTCTCTGTTGGTGACTTTCTTCTTTAAAAAAATGTCTTTTCTATTTTATGTATATTTGGTGTTCTGCCTATTTGTATGGCTGTGTGGGCATGTCAGATCGCCTGGAACTGGACTTATAAACAGTTGCAAGTTGCCATGTGGGTGCTGGGAATTGAACCCGGGTCTCCTGGGACACAGCAGCCGGTGCTTTTAACCACTAAGCCGTCTCTCCAGCCCAATTGCTTTCTTCTAACTGGAAGCCCCACTTAGATCCCCTTGAGTCTCACTTACTTCATGTGTTGATCCTCTAACTGAGGTGACTGTATACGGCCTTTAGGGGGTAAGTGAGGGTGTAAGGTGGACCTCACTTTCTCTGCACCACAGGAGGACACAGCCAGAAAGCAGCTTTCCACAAACCATAAAGAAAGCTGTCTGTGGAAAAGGACCATGCTAACACCTCAATTCTGAACCTGCAAGTTGGGTTTCTCTTGTTTACACCATTTAGACTATAGTGTTGTGTAATGTTGTGTTGTTAACTCAAGCTGACTTGGATAGGTTCACACCCAAATCTGGTCCTTTTTGTCTCCTCACAGTTCGCCAAGAGGCTACCACACAGGCAGGCTGAAGGGGGGGGGGGAGTGTGCGCGGCACACGGGCACCTTGGAGAGCCCCGTTGAGCAATGGTGGGAATTACCTGCTTTTACCCCTGGTTGTGATGGTCTACCAGCTGCAGGTCCCTTATCTGGTCTTGAAGGTCACCTGGTTTGCCCTGTGGTGATGACGTGTAGTGAGGAGAGCGCACACAGGGCTCCTTTAGACCTCTCCTGGCCGTGCTGTCTGGGTTGTAACTTTCTTTCCTTTATCTGTAAAAGCGGCTGTAGCCCCTCCCCGAGTGGCTGTGAAGACTATGTAGGATGCCAGGCAGGAGGTTCTCAGCTCAGAGTCAGGCATAGGGAGCCATCAGCTTGCTGCTCGGCTGCTCCTGCAGCCCAGAGACCCCACCGCTGCGGGTCCTTCCCGTCCACAAACATGGCTGGCTACACGGTGCTCGACCGTCTTCTTGACACACACCCAGGATAACTTTGTGAAGTGACAGATGGCAAAGCCCCAGCATGGCCCAAACCACTTTTCTTCTCTTCTTAAAAACACTTCGAGTCACCCTTGCAGCAAACCCCTGAGATGTCTTTTGTGCCTTATTATTCACTCCACCTGGTAATTTGGGGAGATGAGAGCACCAAATGCCACCAACGATGCTCCTGTAGCTGCTAATAGAAGCCACTGTTTGGAGCCCACGGTACCCTCTTGGCCCCAGCAGCTCTGCCAGCTGCCAGCACACTGTCTGCCAGGCCAGGATACGTGCTGAAGGCTCCGAGGGCAGAATAGAGCCGTGCACAGTCACTCTAGGATCCCAGAGGTTTCCACATTAATAATCTATAGTTCAATCATTAGGAGCAAATCCAAGTGAAATAGGAAAATACACCCCATGCTGGAGGCCGGGAGGCTGCTGGGAGAAGGCTTCCCCACCTCGTGGAAGCCTTAATGATTAGCTCCCGGCCCCTAGAAGCCCAGCTGACAAACGGTGCCTGCAAGCTGGAGGCTTTCTGCATGTGATAATTGAACAATGCTCAAAGTCATCCAAGATATTAACACGGACTCACTGCCTGTGGTGATCCGTCTGGGTTGCAGGCCCCTAACCCTGTCCCTCTCCAGGGCACCCTGAAGTACATCCACTAGTCAGCCCTTGCCTTCAAGACAGATCTGCAAGTGGATCTTCCACAGGGGCAGCCAGGGCTGCTGGGGTCCTGGCAGGGATTTACTATCTGAACTAATGTGATTTTTCCAATTATGTGCTAGACTGAAGTGTTCGCCCAGGCCTTTTATTGTTACGGCTCAGTGTTCTATGGGGGCAGCAATCTACACTAGAGGAGCATTTTTAATTTCAGGATTGCTTTTTTTTTTTTAATAGTTATATGTTTCAAGCTATTTGTCCCTATTCTTCCTGGTCATACACATTATTAGTTCAAAATGTCTGTAAGTGACAGGAGCCCAGCTCCAGCAGACAGACACTTCAGAGAGGAGGCTTTAGCATCACTCAGAACTAAAGCCAGGAAAAGCAAGAGTAGCACAGAACCAGGGCATCCTGGAGCCTGGCTTTATTTGAGAGAGCATCAGCCCTTTCTGGAACTGGCCCCATGTGTTATATATAACCTGGTGTCAGGGGACAAACAGGGACCTCTCTTTCCTACTTCCTGTGACCACTTTGAAAGACACCTGGGTGGGAACTCAAGTTGGTTGGGCACCTGTGATGTTCCTATCTGCTTAGACTGTCAGCATGGCTTGGTCTCATTACTGAGGCCAGGGATGAGGGTGCTTGCAGAGCAGCAGGACATAAAGTGGACAGAAACCTCTCTCTGCACACCCTCAATGACAGAATGCATCTTCAATGCGTCTTCAAGCTCCTCAGGCTCATGCCTGCCCTTTTTGGGACTCCCCCACTTCTGGAAAAGACGAGGCCATGCCACGTAAAATCTGGATTCCAAACAGCTGCCAAAGAGGTTTCCGGACGCACTGCAGAAATGCTGGGGCCTCATGCTTCGTGGATAGGAAGGAGCCAGAGAAGATGAGTTCCCTTCCCCTGTCTTCCTTAGACTGTCCCGAGAGCCGGCTTTTCAGTGTGCCTCCTGGCCTAGAGACACCCTGCTGCATGATACAGTGGCTAGCACTTTGACCATAATCCCTGCTTTCTCCATCTTCAATATCATTTTCTTTTCCTTTTACTCTGGACACCCTAGAATTGCACATCCCAATAAAACATTAGCATATAATTCTTGCCTCTGGCTCTGTTTTGTGGGAAGAGTAGGAAACCCATTAGGATAATAGGGATGACAATCACTAACCTAAGTTTTTAATCTTATCAGAGATTTTACACCTTTGAAAATAAAGGCCCCAGGCTGACCATAGGGAATTTTCTAATAAATGTCTGCTTCATAGTTAAGAGTTAATTTTAGATAAAAACTTATTTAGAATTGTACTGAAAAGTACTTTAGGGGCCCTGGAGCTGTGGCTTGGTTGGTAGAGTTCTTTCGTGGGGTGCACGAATTCTTGGGTTCAGTCCCCATCACTGCATAAAGCTGGGCATGGTGACATGCCCACCTGTGATCCTTGCACTTGAGAAGTGGAGACAGAAGAATCAAGTTGAAGGCCATCCTAGGCAACATAATGAGCTCAAGGCAGCCTGGAAAACATGAGACCCTGCCTCCAACATAAGAAAAGAGAGAGAGAGGAAGGAGAAAAAGAAGAAGGCAAAATAAATCTTTTGGGGCGGGCTTTGGATTATATATAGGATATCTGACATATAAGCTTATTTCCTTTCTGACTTAGAAACCTGCCTTGCAAAATGATAGAAAACAAGAAAAATGTATAAACCTTCCATGGCGAGGTGACAGTGGTAGGCAAGAGAAGGCAGTGTGCTCAGGGAGGTGCCTCCACCAAACAGGAAGCTATAGTACCCGGAGAAGGGATGCCGGGAACAGAGATCATGGAGGACCAGGACAGAGAACAGAAATCAGGGTTGAGTTCCTGTCACCCTCTGCATTAGCCAAGCTCGTGTTCCCCACCCCTGGCCTCCCTGTAGAAGGTTGGAGGGTTTCCCCTGGAATTTTTTGAGAAAAGAATCCAGATGTAACATGAGCTGTGGAGCTATTAAAAAATAATAATAATAAGAGAACTTCATGGAACTCTACCTGTTGACCTGCCTTCAGAACAGCAGCAGCTGAGAGCAGAAGAAAAACAAGGGAGAAAAACTGTATAACAGGAAGCACAAGGCCTTCCACCTGGCTGATTAGACTTCTTGAAAGAATGTGAGGAAAATATGCTGGAGGTGCCTGTTTCAAGCACCATAGAAGAAAATTCCAGAACTGGAAATCATTCGTTTCCAGATTGAAAACTCCACCAGGGTTCCATGCCCTAAATGAACACAGCCCAAGAGGCCATCATGAAAATTCACAACAGGAACATTAAGACTTGCCGGAAAGGTTCCATGAACCTAAAAGGAGAGCTGGTCACTTAGGAAGGAACCAGAATCGAAAGGGACTGAGAACCTAGGAGACAGTGAGGAATATTATAGATAATAGAGGAAATTATCCGCAAACAAAAAGTCTAGGAACATCCCTACAGTGAGAAGTAAGATGGTGGTCACTCCATAGCTGTGACAAAATTCCTGGCAAGAGTAACTCAGCAAAGAAGGGCTCATTTTGGCTCGAAGTTTGATGGTAGAGCCCATCACGGCACGGGCGGCATGACATCGATAGTCAAGAGGCAGAGAGAAATAGATGCCGGTGCTCGGCTCCCTTCTCCTTGTTATTCAGACAGGGACTCCAGCCCATGGAATGGTGCCACTCAATTAATTAATTAACTTCAATTAATCCAATCTAGAACTTTCTTCAGACATACCCTGGGCTTGTCTCCTAGACCCCATCAAGTTGATCATCAGTACCTTCACAGTCAGGGGTTTGCAACCCCTGAGGAATTCGCGGGTGTCCATGGTGAGCAGACATGGAAGAAGGGATAGAAACACACCACCTTGCAACAGACAAGCTAAATGGACCTGCCTCTGAGCACGACTGTTAACCCACCACCAATGGCAGGAAACAAGATGGCAGGGCATGCTAGTGTAACAGAATTGCAGCATCGATTCAGAATGTGGAAACTGCAGCCCCAACAGCCCAATGACTTCAACGTAAAAGCTAGGCAAGACAACAGGCAGTGGTGGCGCACGCCTGTAATCCCAGCACTCAGGGAGGCAGAGGCAGGTGGAACTCTGTGAGTTCGAGGCCAGCCTGCTCTACCAAGTGAGTCCAGGACAGCCAAGGCTACACAGAGAAACCCTGTCTTGAAAAACTAAAAACAAACAGAGATTGAAAGGGAAATCTACAGATCAATATTTTAATTTTTTTTTTTTTAGATTTACTACTTTGTGTTTTTCCTGCCTGCATTTATCTATATGTAAAACACGTGTGTGTGCACCAAATGCATGCTTGGTGCCTGTGTTGGTCAGAAGAGATCATACACCCTAGGACTGGAATTTCAGATGGTTGTGAGCTGCCATGTGGGTTCTGGGAATTGAACCAGAGTCCTCTGCAAGAGCAACAAGTGTTTTTAATCAGCAAGCCAACTCTCCAGCCCCTAAAATATGCTTTTAAAGTAAAGCATATTGGATATTAGTTCAAATAATATGTGAAAGTTGTGTGCCACTTATGAGGGTATTGAAGCTTCAACACAGGAAAGTTTACGATAGTTATTATTGCTGGGCGTGGTGGTGCATATCTTTAATCCCAGCACTCAGGGGCAGAGGCAGGTCGATCTACGAGTTTGAGGCCAGACAGGTTTATGTAGAATCTTCCCAACCAGGGAACATAGCCAGGGCTACATAGCAATACCTTGTCTCAGAAAAACAACAACAAAAAGAAGTTACATGTTATTTTTAGTGTTTTTATTTTATTTTCGAAGATGGTTATCTAGATATGAATGTTCACATATATGTATGTGTACACATCCATCTTTCTGTCTAGAGCCTCTGGCATCATGAGACAGAGCCAAGACACAATGAGCCTAGTCAATGGCTGTTGCTCTGTGCCACCAGCATCCAGTAGTGTTGTAGCATACTGGAATAGACTGGAGTGCCTCGTGTATGGCTGTTTCATCCCATCCCTGCTCCATGGAATCCTGACGTCACAGCTGCCGAAGACCTGGGCGCCCAGGAGGCAGGGATGCAATCGAGAGGCAGTCGCAGCACGCTAAGCAGGCTCACCACCTCAAGTGGCACCCCTCCCCCCACTTCGTCACAGCAGCTGATTGACCACCTCAGCAGAAGGACAGGCGTGAGGTAGAACCCTTCGGGGCAGCCCCTTCCTCTGTTTCTGCTCTTGTACCTGTAAGGCAATGAAAGGGAGATTAGCAGCAGTGAGCAGATAAAACTTTGCCATGGTAAAGGGTGTGATTAATTCCTATCTCTCCCAGCCCCCTGGTGGTCTTCCAGGGGACACTGGTTACCAAGAAATAGGAAGTATCCAGAGAGCTAAGGCATCTTCCCTCTTTGGCCTCTTGAGTGCAGATGAGATTATTAGAGGGTCCTTGTGTTGCCTAGTAACCCATGAATGCTGTTTGCTATCATGTCATTAATATGATATGAAAGTGTTTCGTAGAAGACATTCATCTCGCATTAATGAAAATCAAATTTGCTAATATGACACAAAATCTGTTCTTCCTCGTGACTTTCTATACTTAAGTAGCTTATTTATTGAATTAGGCAGTGAGTGGTTTTCAGGCTTGACACTGTAAAGTATCAGAATAATGACTTTGTTTCCAATAATATCAGATGGCCCTTAACGATGGGATTATGCAGCTGTCACTCTCTGACCACCATCCTCGGACCAAGTGCCCCTCCCTGGAGTCTCACCCAGACACCCACCAGGCACTCAGTGTCTCAGACAGTCAAGCCTCAGCTCTCCAGATGAGCCCAATTTTCCTTCAGAGTGCTGGGACAGAAACCTGCAGGTGTCTGGCATAAAGGAGGCTCTCAAATCCAAGCGTGAGAGAAATGGCCGCACGCAGGCATCCTTCCTGTCTTCCTAAAGACAGGACAGCAAGTGGCCCTAAGCTCATCAGGCACCATAAGAAATACGGACATCTTACTTTTAAGCACAATGTGCTCCTGAAGACAAGTGTGGCATTCAAATGCACAAACCTTAAATGATAAGCCGGTGACACCTAAAAGGGCACATTCCCAGTCCAAACAAAGTGCCCAGCACTCAAGAGCAGAGGCAGGCAGATCTCTGTGACTGGAGGACAGCCTGGTCTACATCGAGTTCCAGGACAGCCAGGGGACATAGAAAAACCCTGTCTCAAAATAAATAAAGTAAAATGGGGTGCTCAAAGCGCCATTTGGTGTCTTTAATACAGGATAATTTCAAGTCAGCACTCAGAAAGGAACCTAGGGGTACCCGCAGCCATGATGTAAACAGGTGGGGCTGCTGAGGTGGCTGAGCAGGGAGAGACACACATCAGTCCTGACTCCCTGAGTTCACTCACTGGCCCCACCTGATGGAAGCAGTGTTGCAGGTTGACCTCTGACCTCCACGCAGTTTAAAACATGCACACCTGCTCATTCAGATGCTCTACGGAAATGTTGCTTAAGGTAACGGGAAATTTGGAAATAGCCTTAAGATTCATTATTAGGAAAACACACTAGTATTAATTGCTCTGCAATGTAAACAAAAAGCACCATAAACAGAATGAGACCACGCTGGTGAGAAGGGTAAAGGTGCTTGCTGTCAATCCTCATGACCTGAGTTTAATGCCTGGAAGCCACACGGTAGAAGGAGAGAAGCAATTCACACTGGCTGTCTTCTGGCCTCTCCACTTGTACTGTGGCACAATGAATGGAGTTAGTTCAGACAGACAAACCGGTCGTGTGTCTACTCAGTCATTTAAAAATCATGTCCATATAGTACTGTCTTAAGGAATGAAGAAAAGCTCAGACTATGCTGGCAGGCCTAGTGGTGAGCTACAAAGCAGCATGTAACGTTCTGTTTATAGAAGAGTACTAAAACCACACGAGGCCCCTGGCGCTCTCGAGGTGGTGGAAGCCCAATAGTTTGCTCCACGCGCCCTTGTGTTCCCTGCTCCTATGCTCACTCCGTCCTTTCTTTCAGAGATGCTCTGGGCGTTGTTCCACGACCTCTGTAAAAGGTCTCCTGCATTTGTGTTCAGCCTCCTCGTCATCTTTTCATTAGGTCACGCCCTCTCTCGAGGTCCTCACACAGCTCTGACTGTGCTCCTCCCAGTCTGGCCAGGTAGATGCTCTCGTAGGTGTGAGCTAGGGACTGTGTACGTCCTCTCTTTCTTCTCTCTCTCTCCCCCACAGGCTGTGACTGGCTGTGGCGCCATGAGCCTCAGTTTCCCCAAAGGGAGTTTACTAAACCACACTATCAGGGGCTTCAGGGGTGCATCTCATATAAGGGACTAAAGGACCCATCAACTGAGGACCAGAACTTTCCCCTTGTCCTGCTGTCTGGGAACCAGAGGCAGCATGACTGTAAGAACATATTATGGGCTACTAGTCAACTATAAGGCAGGGTTAGCTGCTCCAAAACCTGTAAGAGGGGACCCCTCTTCCCCTCACAGGCTCGGGCTCTTCAGAACCCTCACCACATTATCTATGCTAGTAATAACTATCTTAGGAAAACTCTTATCCAACTGAGACAGGACAGCTTGTCTCAGCGTCCCTCTAGAATCCGGAAATCTGAGACCTGATGTAACAGTTACTGAACCTCCCAGTCTCCCCCTTATTCTTCTGTAGGCACCGCTGTGTCCACATTGCCTTTTAAAGTGGAATGGACGTATCAACTCTCGTTTTCCCCTATCCACTTTTCAACCTGTATTCCGCTGCCCTCCCGTCTCCAAAGCCAGGAAGCTGGGCATGTCTGTAACAGCCCTTTCTGTTTTGGTCCAGTATCACAAACTGTCCATCACCTAAGGAGTTAGGATAGCAGAGGGGCCGAGCTCCGCCTCCCATGCATTCCTCCGGCCTGTCCATGGTCAGCAGGTCCCTCCACTTCTGCCCTCTATCCTCCATGCTGCTCCAGCACATCTGCTCTAGAACGTCAGTAGGCTGTCACAGCGTGCTTGGTAAAGCACTCCATAATCGTCCACGGATGGACACCTAGAGTCTACCCAGACGCACTGCCTGCTACCTTGCATCTGGCTGGATGCCAAAACTTCGGATCATTTCTCCTTCCCAGCATCCCTCGTACCACTGTGGGTATCCCCATGCTGTTCCTTCTGACTGGAATCCCCTTGTTGGACATTCACTCCTTCCAGGCTTCCATACAGCTTGCTAAATGCCGCTGGGGCCAGCTGCCTGTGGCTTATCCACGGCACTAACTGCCGCGCTCTAGGCTCACAGTACTGTGATGACCTCTTATGTCATCACTCTCCTTGCAGATAGCTGCTCCGTGTGGACCACAGTGCATTCATCCTTGTAACTGAGATGCTTCTCTCAATGGGAATTTCATAAATACTGACTTTTTTACCCCTTTAGTTTATATCAGTGCCTCACAGAAGAAATGAAGCAAGACTCCGAACACTAACAGATGAGGGCTGGGGTGTGGCTCAGGGGTGGAGCTTGACTCTCTGGAGTGAGGCACAGGTTTTCGCCCCGGCAGGAAGGGAGGGAGACGTAGGAGGAGAAATGGAGATGAGAGGGACAGAGGAAATTAATAAAATATATTTTCATTTCATCCAAAGTCTAGCCAAAATGATCGTCCTTTTACCACCAAACTAAAAACAAATATTACTTAGATGTTCTTTTATTTCCCCCTTTGCATAGGTCTCTCATGGAGGGCATGCATTCTGCCCCTGCAGTACAGCCCACAGAGCACACACACTCCAGACGCCTGGTGGCTGTAGGTGGCTGCGGCCTCTAAGCCAGACCACATCGGGGTGGCTGTTGCTCTGAACCCCAGTCTTTTGCTTAAAAGACAGAGGTGCCCAGTGTCATCTCACAGCCTTTCGCGCTCTGAAGGAAGAGCCCTGTGTTCTCTGGAAATGGAGGACGCCCTCTCACTGAAGAGTGTCCCTTCCCTGTCGGTGGCCAGCTGCATCCCGCCATTCCCTCAGATCTGCCTGCCCCTGTGCACAGGCTGTAAGCCCTAACTGTGCTGCCCTCACAAGCATGGCCCGCCCACCCAAGTCCAGTGAACACAGGCTTGAAAGCTTGGCTCTGTGGTCGCCTCTTCACTGAGTGTGACACAATGAAGAAGCGAAACACCTAGTGTTTGCCTTCACCCTTCCTTCCTTAGTAACGCTTCCGACAGGTGACAGAAACGGAATGAAGAACAACTTAGGCCTTCGCTTAGATTCCCGAAATATATACACCTTATTACACTTGTTCATCATTTTCCCTCCCACACACCTGCCTCTCTCTCTCTCTCTCTCTCTCTCTCTCTCTCTCTCTCTCTCTCACACACACACACACACACACACAAACACTTACTTCCACAGAAAGGTACAACTTTTTCCTCAGTCTTGAAAGCGAGTCACTTATGAATCTCTTCATCTAAACACCCCTGTGTCTTCTAAGAAGAACAGCATCCTTGCATTGTCCCCATGATTGTCAGAACTGTCTTTACCTTTTTATTGAACTTCTTTATTGTCGTACATTATGTGTGTTTATACATGCATGTGCCACGGCACATGTGTGGAGATCAGAGGCTAACTTGTGCGAGTCTCTTTCCACCATGAGGATTCTGGGAACCCAACTCAGATTGTCAGTCTTAGTGGGACGTTGCCTTAAATCACTGAGTTGTCCCACTGGCCCAACTGTCAGAGGTTGAACACAACATTACTTCAAAACAAAAATGAATTGCCAGTCATCTGACTCTTGCTCACTGCCATCCTTGTGCCCTTCTTCCTGGCCAGGGTGCCATTTGGGAACTTAAATGCCATCTATTCTCAAACTTCTCCAACCGAGGAAGATCCCACAGCCCTCTCCTTCTGTGACTATTACTTTCAAAAGCTACAAGTCCACCCTGTTGTGGCAATGCACACCTTTAATCCCAGCACCCAGAAGGCGAAGGCAGACATAACTCTTTAAGTTAGATCTACATCCACCGTTTCAGCCGGGACAGCCAGAGTTACATAGTAAGACCCTGTTTGGGGTAAAAATAAGCTGTAAGTCCGTACTTCTTTATGCCACTCCAGTGTGTCTGCTGTGTTCTGCCTGTGTCAGTCTGTGTGCTTTGGAAGGGGCCTATATTCTCCTTGGCTATTACATCAGGAGCCCTAGGATGCTAAGGAACCCTTTCATTCTTCTGTTAACCAAGTCCTTCCCTGGAAATGCGCTCCTTTACCGTGGTGATTAACAACCATGCCTTGAGGCTGTGAAAGTACCGTATTTTTCATTGTTACTTTCTTTCATCCATGTTAGAGTATCGATTGACACATCTAGCCTGATTCAAGCAATACTGTGCTATTTACCAAACAGTGGCTTTTTCCTTCTAATTCCATTATTCATCCTATGTTCATTATTCTGGATTTGACCACATGGAAGAAATATCTGTCCTTCCCTCTGTCTATGTTTACTCATTCACTCATTTCAGCTTGAGCATTGGTATTTTTACTCTTCCACAGGCTATGATCCATCACCCACACTATTGGGGGAGGTAGAAGTAGGAAGATGCTAGTTACGCTTTCATGCCTACAAGCTAGGGGTGGAGTTCAGTCCTTGCGTGGTATGTGCAAGGTTGGCTCTTCAGCACTGCAAAAAAAGAAAAAGAGAAGAAAGGACATGTACACTCAATTGTTAGACCCTACAAACCCTAAATGATGAAGGCAAAGATAGGGGAGAACTGCCTCTAGCTTCTCATTGTACCCGCAGACCCCCATGAAAGCTCGGAGCACAGAAAGAATTCTGTCAAACACGCATTCATTATTTAACTCTTTTAAACATGTCGTGAGCATGGAGTGTATTCTGTCTGTGCTAGCTGAGGGTATTTCTACTAAGCACTAAGGTTATTCCTTCTGACTTCTTGTCTTTTGAGTTTCACGGGCTGGCGGGGAGCTTCTCTGTGAATATAGACATGTTTTTTTTTCCTTCTTTTACAGAAAATAAGTAGAAAATGGGTGAGGTTGGAGCAAGGCTGAGTGGCTGCCAGGCTCACGGTGGCCTAATTAAAGGAAAACAGCTGGGCTTTCTCTGAAGAGGAGCAGAGTAAAAGGGGAAGGACAGGAAGGGAGGCCAGAGCCCCGAGAGCACCCCTTTCCCTGCAGAAGTAAATGCCAACCTCACCTCAGACCATTAGGCCTGAGCTTATACACCATCAGCACAAACAGCTGAACAGCGTGGGCTGCTAGATTGTAGGGCAGACTAGATAAATGCCCCTAGTAAATGTGAGCTGTACAAAGAAACATCACAGAGGAAGAGCAGAAATACTTAGAACGAAAGCCTAGTGCTGTCCCTGAGTGCAGATGCCACCAGCAGCACCTGCCAAACCCAGCCCCCTTCACTTCTGATGGACAGGCAGGTGATGTCCCATGATGTCATTCAGGAATACACCAGTAGAAGCAAAAATTTTAGGTGTGAGAACAGTATCATTTCTGCAGCAAAGCCATTTACTCTGGCAAATCAGACAAGAAGGGGCAGCTTAGGATGAAACCCTGCCCATCAAGCTCCTGAGTGCCTCAGTCTTAGCTCCAGCCACTTTTCCTGGCAGTCCTCATAGCATGCAGTCAGCCATTTTGATTACTTGGTTCATTCAACAAGAAAGCAGACACATTCTAAGATACGTCCATCCCCTCAGAACACAAACAAAACAAACAAACAAAAACCAAATGGGAAGGGAGAAGGAAAGCAGGGAGCAAGAAGAGAAAAGGAAAGAAAAAAGCCCAAGGCCTAACATAATCTGTTCTCTCTTTCTGCTGACGTGTTAGTGTGGAGACCCTCACAAAGGCCCCTTGCGATGCCCCTCTTATGCTTTCTGCTCTGTAAAATTGCTGCTGAGTTCATTTATGCTGATGTCCCTGGAGGGAGGAAAAAAAGAAACCAAGATTACAGTGGCAAAGAAAGCCTTTCTTTGAATTAAGCAGCAAACAAGTGTTTGACTGATGTCTTTAGTTTCAGACTCACACTGGCTTGCCATCCTCTGAGGCTAGTGGGTAGGGCGAGGCCATGGAGGCTGTCTTCTTCAGACCCCTGGCCTTCGTGGGGCACAGAGGTGGGTCCTGAATTTTGTTTTGTGTCCCTTAACTCTGACAGTAAGGCTCTGAAGGAAGGGTCACCACTGCACCCATTTCAAAGTTTAAAGGGCCGAGACTGGACAATGTTAGAGCCTCATGAGTGTCACACCAGGAGACATCAGTAAGTGAGAAATGACTGCGCTGAGGTAGAGCTAGCCATCGTCACGGGTGGCCTCCTATATTCCCATCAGCGTGGCAGCCAAGGAGGCTCATAATTTGGGCTGGCTTTGGCTCCAAGGGGATCATGGTGAATCCACAAGGATCATTCCTCCCTCTCTCCCCATATGCCGGATTTGACCCCATGGCTCGCTAGGCAAACCCATGCTAGGTGAGCACTCTACAACTGAGCAATAGTCCAGGCTGGAACACAAGGTACCACCTTCTAAGGTGAAACTCAAGGTTTCCCTGAACTGAATCAAAGACTCAGAAAAAGAAACAGATAGCAGACAGGGATTCTGGGTAATTCCGAGATTTCCAGGTTGGTGCAGTGGCTAACACCAGACATGCAGCTATTTGGGAGGCTGGGAAAGGAAGGTGGCTGGAGGCCACGACTTTCCCCACAGCTGTGTTGTGCTTTTCTCTGAGGCCAATGAGTATAACTTCCCGCGGCGGCGAGTGTGTGGCTTTGCCTTCCGCAGCCTGGCTGCCCGATGCTTAGGCTCAGAGTCCACCCAGTGTCTGTGTGTCTGTCAATAACCCAATGCACCATGGATACGGCTAATCAATGGCTCAACGACCAAGCCACGCGGAGCAGAAATGGTAGTTCCACAAGCTGACATGTCCAGGCCTTCGTCGGTCTGAGTGTGTGGCTGGCAAAGTGACAAAGAACGCAAGTCCTCAAGGAGAGCGGGCCCACCGCTGCAGAGGAGCAGAGGTTCCCTGCCCTGTTTAGATCCTGAGACTTTGTAACTGTCCTCAGTGCCCTGCATGTCGAGGTAGGGGCAAGAAATCTGAGACCTTTTCCTTGTCCTCTGACCATCTCTCCGTGATTTCTAGGGAGGTATTCGGATGGGCAAGTTGCTTAGTTTTGTTTTTCATTTGTTTGTATTGGTTTTCTGGTTTTGTTTTGAGACAATGCCTCACTATGTAGCCCAGGCTGGCTGCAACTCATGGTAATGCCCCTGCCTCCCAAATGCCTGGATTACAGATGTCAGCAACCTTGTCTGACTCTCACCTGATTCTGAGTATGAAGAGGAAAACAAATTAGTGCTTTTTTCTTTTTAAACTGACACTATTCAGGAAAAAAAAAAAAAAAGTATTTTCCCCGAATGCTTCACAAAAGCAGACTGGACTATGGTGCATGGCCACGACCAGAGCAGAAACAGACCCTCCCAGCAAGCAGGGTCAGTCCTGACACACAGTGAGTCAGCTGGCATCCTTTTCTCTTTAAGATGGGGTCTAAGCAATGCAGTGACAACAAACCCTACCTGCGTGTCACAGGCCTGGGACCCTTCCCCAGACCTGTGATAAAGGGCTTGACTCTCCGTGGTAACCCAGCACCACCCGCCCCGCCCCTGGTGTGCCTTGCAGCCATTTTCTGTGCTGCAGAAGTTAGGTGGCTCAACAGATTTCCTGCTTGTGGTCTTTTCAAGTTACGATGGGCTAAATAGCATCTCCACCAAGATCCCCCTTCCCGCTGAAGATAGTTAGTTAACCGAAGCCCAGAAATCACCGTGGGAAAGGCACCCCATGGGCACCGTGACTGAAACCTTGAAGTAAAAGATTCTCTAACATCCTTATATCTGAAGGAAAATCCTCGTTCGACCAATCGCAATCGCAGAGGGAGTTTGGTTACATCCAAGACGGTCTGATTTTCATGATGGCAACTCTTAGGCTCAGCATCCCGGCTGCCCTGTTCCCCTCTCAGCAGTCCGAAATAGAGCTGGCTTGCCATTGTGCTGCACGGATCGTGAGTGTGTGTGGTGTGTTGCATATGTGTATGCATTATAGTGTGTGTGTTTTGGTGTGTGTGGTGTGGTGTGGTGTGGTGTGGCATGGTGTGTTAGGAATTGTTGGCAAATTTGATAAGCACGGCATTTTGTTGTTAGAAAAGTACTATTTGTTTTTGAAGTGCTGGAAATATTTTATTAAAATTATTGCTACTCACATTATCTTTAATAAAGTCCAATTTTCTAAAAAAAAAAAAGTGCCAATAATTCAGAAGAGGAGAGGAGAATAGGCAAAGCAGAGAGGATTTGTAGGGCCATGAAATTATCTGTGCGCTACAATAATGGCATCGTAGCATGGTGTGGGCTATCTGCTTGCTGCTTGCATACTGTTACACTTCTGCCGAAACTCGGAGCTGTAGCACGGGGAGGGCAGCCTAGCAGTCGGTAGCCCTGTAGCAGTGTCGGCCAGTCTGGTGAAGACGCTCCGCAGCAACAGCAATGCCAGGCCTGGACGACAGGACAGCTGCTGAGAGCAGGCGGCCCCTATTACAAATCTACTTTGTTCTCTGCTTTTGTTTAAAAAAAAAATGCTTTAAAAAGAAAGTGTATGAGAAGTCCAGGGTGCTGTGACGGAGGATGCTGAGAGATGGTAATATTGATCAAGTTAAGCAAATCTGAGAGACAACTATGGTTTCCTCTCCTTTGTGGTTTCTAGATTTTATATAGATATGTACCATATTAAGGTCATATATATAAATCATGTCTATAGTCACATATATTAATAGTAGTGGCATGCATGAGCACATATATTAATGTCATGAAAGTACAAGAAAATTTGCCTAGTGTGGTGGTTCTCAACCCTCCTACTGCTGTGACCCTTTAATACAGTTCTTCATGCTGTGGTGGCTCCAACCATAAGATTATCTCATTGCTACTTCATAACTGTAATTTTGCTACTGTTATGAATCGTGATGTAAATATCTGATATGAGACCCCTGTAAAAGGGTCAGAACCCACAGGTTGAGAACCACTGATCTAGCAGGACGAAGAGAATCAGCTGGAACAGAGCAGTCAAGAAAAGAGAGGGAGGAGGAATGTGCTCAACATATACCATATGTACACATGCCAGAGCGTGGCCAAAGGAAAGGAAGTTGTACTCATACAGGAAGGAAAGTGAATTACGTTTAAAAAATTAGAAATTGGGGTCATATTTCTGGCTTGATGGTGTATGCATGTGCTGGATAGTTTTGTGTCAACTTGACACAAGCTAAAGCCATCTGTGATTTCCATTTAATAACCCACGTCTTCTGGGAGTGACACTGTCCACCAAACAGGTACCCCCATTCACACACTTTTTTTTTAGTTGGTTTTGAAATTAGCATTCTAACTCCCCCTCTACCCCTTCTTCTTAATTGCTGGTTTTGGTTCAGCTACCCAATACCTCTTCCTTTTCCTCCAGCACCCTGACCTCATTCTGCTTAATCCTTTAATGCCCAGTGATGCCTCCTCCTTTTATTTCACTGGCATTCTATCCTTCCCTTCTATTTTTTGAGACAGGCTTTTACTATCTGGCCATGTAGACCAGGCAGGCCTTTAACTCACTGATAACTATCCGTCTCTACCTCCCAAGTGCTGGGATTAAAGGCACTGTCTTAGTTAGGGTTTCTATTGCTGTGATGAAGCACTGTGACCAAAAAGCAAGTTGGAGAGGAAAGGGTTTATTTGACGTATACTTCTACATCACAGTCCATCACTGAAGGAAGTCAGGACATGTTCAAGTCATGTTCTAGTGTGCATGGCCCACTGACTACATCTCCACTGTCAGGGAAAGTACCTGCTATTGGGAAAAGTATTTCAGCTAGCTGGGGAAAAGGATGGTTTCCTCTGAGAAAAAGAAACTGAATGCAGCAACCTACCAAGATTCATCCTCAATTTTTGGAGCCTGCTCATTTGGGTAGTAATTTGCTAAAGCGTGGGGTACCTCCCAGTTATCGGTCAGGGAGGCACCAGAGGTCATTGCTAATGCTAGTGCTAATAATATCCAGGCTATGGTTAATGCTCTTATGGTTAACCCACCACACATTCTGGCTGAAGGACACACAGAAATCAACCTCAACCAACCAGGAAATGTCTCCCCTGCCGGTTAGCTTCCATAATGCTGGAAGCCTCTGTGAACCTTTCAGGCAAAATATGTCCACCAACGCAATAGTGGCACAACTGTTATGAGGCAGCTAACAGCTTTCTGACTGGATTTGAGCCTGGTGCTGTAATCCTGGGTAAAAGCCCACTGGCCTTCGGGTGAAACCTGCTTATTATCTTGCTACATGGTCATGCCATCAAATCAACTTCTAAATAATTGTGTTTATAGCAATAGCCCTTGGCTGCGCTCATCCTTGGTCAGAGAGGCTTCTTTGTGCAGTGGGAAGAAGCCAATGGAGAGATACATAACTGGACAAAGGGCCGAGACTAAGAGACTGAGTGCTTAACCCTAGACAGGACTATGTCAACCCTCTCCCAACTCTGGAAAGAAGATATAAGCCCGAGGATGGGCAAGGATGCTGTGAAATGCTGTCTTTTCCACAGGACATGCTATTACAGCCATGAAGTCACAAGATCAAGCCAGCCAAAATTCTGGCGTGGATGAGAGCTTGTCTCAGCCCACTCCTTACTGTGGCACTATTCGCAGTTAAGAGCTGCTGGGGATGGAATCATACTTTCTTTTTCTTTGTTTCTCTTTCTTTCCTTCTTTCTTTCCTTCCTTCTTTCTTTCTTTCTTTCTTTCTTTCTTTCTTTCTTTCTTTCTTCCTTTCTTCCTTCCTTCCTTCCTTCCTTCCTTCCTTCCTTCCTTCCTTTCAAACAAACAAACAAATAAACAAAACCAAATTTGCCACAAGCAAGCAAGATCTCAGAGTCTAGCAAGGTGCATGTGGACAGGCTAAGCTTCTTGGAGGCTGTGTGTGGTAAGTCTGGATGGAGGAAAGTGGACAGGAAGCGGGCTGCTACCCAGATGGCTGCTGCAGAGCCAGCCAGTCAGCTTTCTGCAAGTTGCTACCCAAATGAGCAGGCTCCAAGGACAGAGGAAGCTTGCAAGCCTCTACAGTTCATGCACTTGGCAGATTGCCGCATTCAGTTTCTTTTTCTTAGAGGACACTGTTCCTTTTTCCAGCTGTCTGAAATACTTTCCCGACAGCAGGTACTCGCCCTGACTGTGGAGGTGTGGTCAGTAGGCCATGCACACCGGAACACAACTTGAACGCTTGTAAACAGCCCAGGCGCCTGGGAGACCACTGCCCATCTCTGTGCTAGTTGTTTTCTTTCTAAGTTATGTTCAGTTCTGTAATCAGAACCACAGCTACGAGAGGGGGCATTGCTTCAGAATCCAAGATCTGTGTCACCCCTCCCCGGAGATGTCTCTCATCTTCTACATCTTCATTTGGTTGGTTGAGAGCAATTTGATGTCAGAGTCAATCACCACAGAAGCCAAAGACCCCATCATTGTGCTGCCCTGGGAATTCCAGGGGTCATCTGTATGGGCAAACAAGGTACACTCCTCTGCCCTGGGTGTGTCTGTCTGTCCTTCTCTCTCTCCCCTCTCATTCTCTATGTCTCCTTGTTTAACCCCATCCTAGGGATCAAACCCAGGGCCTGTACATGCTAGGTGTGTGTTCTGTCACCATCCACACCCTCACTCTTCCTGTTCTCCCTCCCTCCCCCCACCCATATAGAGCAGTTCACTTTTCGCTTTTAAGATTTTCAGCATGTCTTTTTAAAGTTGATTTTTATTATTTTTGTTCTTTGACAATTTCACACATGTATATAATGTATTTTGCTCATTTACCCCATTGCTGTCTTTCATACCCTTCCCAATCTTGCTGAACCCCTTCTTCCTAATATGTCTATTGCTATTTTGAGGTGTGTGTGTGTGTGTGTGTGTGTGTGTGTGTGTGTGTGTGTGTGTATGTGTGTGTCCCACTGAGAACAATCAAGGTTGTTTGCATGGGTAGGGGTTATTTACTGGAGTCTGAGGAAGTCACTTACCACTGAAGTGGCTACACGACTGAAGAAATGACTCTTCTCTCTCCGGCAACCATTAACTGTCTGTAATTCCTCAACAAGGAACTACAGGGGCTTCATGGGCCCCTCCCCTATCGTGATGGAACCGCCACAGCCCCATCTCGAGCAGTTCTTGTGCAGGTAACCACACATCAGGAGGAAGTGTTCCTCACCGGTCCTCCCTATCCTCCTCCTCCTCCATTCTTTCCACTCCATGTCCCTTGCTGTTCCCTGAATACTGGAGGTGGTGATACAGATAAACCTGGTGAAAAGTTCATGGATGGAGGGAGAGAGTCCATAAACCTTAATTCTACACAAAGAACTACAGCAACCAAGGAATGCTGGGGGCGGGGATATTATCCCCAGGAAAGAGCACACCTATTGGTTATCCAATGCCAAAAGGTCAGCCCTGAAAAAATACATATAAGTAACGTTATACTGACTGAGCAGGTAGTATTTGGAAATATATATGCATATGTATAATGCATGTAAGTGTGGAACAATGATTAATGAAAAGAGGGTATGACTTGTAAAGAAAACAAGGAAGGGTATATGGAAAGCTTTGGAGGGAGAAAGGGAAAATTATGTAATTGTATTAATTTCACAAAAGGCTCATAGAAGAGGAAGTCATAGGCCCGAGGGATGGGGACCTACTACTTGTTTTGATGGCGGGATGTTGGGTCAACTGTCTTCTGAACATTTGTTTATGCTCATAGATAAATTATGCTGTCAGCTCTGACCAGAAAGGTTTGTGCTTTCAGTGAGTGATTGTCGATGCCCCAAATGTGAAGAATAAATGGCTGTTGAGTCCCAGCTTTCTGAGACAGGTTTTCACTATGTAGCTCAGGCTGGCCGTGAATTCATTATATGGCCCAGGTTGACCCTGAACAACTCTTGATTTCCTGGTTTGGGTTCCTGAGAGCTGGGATTATAGGTTTGCACCAACACATCCAACTCACTCTCCCTTTCTTGATGCTGCCTGTATGGTGGGCATTTTGCACTGTTTAACCTCCTTTAACAGAATTGCATCCTGGGTTTATGAAAGACAATTTAAAGCCAGGCAGTCGAAAACAGGGACTTTGCAGCATCCACTCACTCAGTGAACCTTGATTGACGCCTGCTGTGCATAGTTGCCAAGATATGCATCCATGGAATAACCCTATGGTGGATATGACCAGAGATCTCCATAGAGGTGACCCACATATCCACCCATCTCCTCCACACCACCACCCCACTTTTGTGGCTCCCTGTCCCACCTTCCAAGGTGTCCTGGCCCTTCCATGCCCCTAGGAGTTCACACTTCCTTTTCCTGCTCAGGAATGCTTTTCCCTCAGGTTTCCATGTGGCTCCATCTCCTTTCCCTTGGGTCTTGGCTCTCTGAGCCTCAGAGCTGAACCTTTCATCATCTCCTTCCCCAACAGTTTCTACTCTGTCCCTGCTTCGTTTAATTTTTTTTTTCTCAACAAAGTCCTCTTTGTTGTCTATCCCATAGTCATGTCAAGAATATAAGCTCCATGTTGGCTGGGACATCTGTCTTTTAGGTCCCTATAGTTCTTCTGGTATATGGAAGCATGGTGAGGACACTGGGGACAAAGGGTAAACAGTATTAGTGGAGCTAATAGTTGGATGAATTACAGGTGGCGATTAAGCAGGGAATCAGGTGACAACTGAGTGCCGCGCGGACTCCAGCACAGACTCTTGTGCTATCACCCTCGGTGCCCGCTAGCCCTGGGGTGTTGTACCTCTGTTGCTGCTCTGGCTGGAAACCAGCTTTTTCTTGTTGTGTACATACCCCTGGCTCCCAAGAACAGTGGCAGAGTCAGAAAATTCATTTCCAGAGAACAGTGACAGCACGGAATCAGCCTGGCTCTCACCCTGAGGAAGTTAAGTGACCTGTCCCAAGATGCTTCTTTCCCATTACAATACAGGAAAGGCCAAAATGTCAGTAAGAGGACTTGGTTATGGTAACAATGTGTCACATTTTCCAAGAATGTATCACATTTTTCAGGGATCACTGTGAATGATGGAGGGTCATGTTCTCTGTGTAAAATGTGTTCTGTCCCCTTGGGGGACCCGGTTGTAAATCTGAACACAAGAACACGGTTTCCCTGCAAGTGGCTCAGCTAAGCATCAGCTGCGCAGAGGCCAGCCTGCAGCACCGAGGTGGCCTGTTTTCTGCTCATCATTAATCCAGAAACCTTAATGATGATCAACATTTGTGTTATTTTCTACCCAAATTTAATCTGTTCATGCAGCAGTTCAGTCAATCCCGCAATCTGTTTTTCTCAAATGAGGGCAGATAATGGAGACGCCGTTCTTTACAAGTCTTCAGGCTTTTAAATTCTGATAAAATCAGGATTCTTCACTGGGTCCTGCCCCAGCTCTGAATTAAACCACTTTAAATGTAATTACGGAACCTGGCCTTCCATCAGGAACATCCATTTAAAACATTGATTGGCCAGGCTGCTCTGCGAGGCTCTTTATGAGCAAACGATTGCAATGGGGCCAGAACTGTAATTTATCAAGGCAAAAAAGCAGGTAAATACTTTATTAGTGGTAATGAGAGGGTTGCCAGCTAACTGAATCTCCTCTTTCCTCACCAGCTACTTCACGGAGCCGTGGTGCATGGCCCTCTTTCACGATCGTTTTATTGATCTCAAGAAAGAGTTGCGCCAAATCTTAATCTCCAAGAAGGTAAGAGTGATTAATGGCTATGTGGGTGTTATTCCTTGCAAATTGTAAGCATTTGACAGCCGTTGATCATTTGGACTTTCCCCTACATTCCCATCTCACAGAGTTTTTAGCACCTCTGTACTTCCTTAAATAAATTCTAGAGTCTATAAATGTAGACAGTGATGTACCAAGGAGCAGTGACTTTCCTTAAGTCCTTTCTGGGCAGTGCATTGCTCTTTCTTTTCTTTTCTTTATTTTATTTTATTTTATTTTATTTTATTTTATTTTATTTTATTTTGCTAGTAGCTGTGTCTTCATGATCAGCTCATCATGTTGACTGAAAACTAGACCTGAGTTGTTTTTACCTGCTACCTAGAATGGATATTGCATTCCTTTAGTTTTCTGTATGTTATTGCCGTGTGTGTGTGTGTGTGTGTGTGTGTGTGTGTGTGTGTGTGTGTGTGTATGTGTGTGTGTGTGTTTTAAAAATGTTAAAATAACAGGTCTGGTGGCATGCATCTATGATCCCGGCACTTTGGCGGTGGAAGCAGTAGGATCAGGAGTTCATGATGATTCTCTGCTACATAGCAAGTTTCAGACTTGCCTGAGTTACACAAGACTTTGTCTCAAAAGGCCTGCCCCATGACAAAAATATAAAAATGAAAAAATAAATAAAATAATTAATTAAAATAAAAAATGAAGAGAAGTCTCCCCAGTGTCAGAATACACTCATTTTATAACTAAAACATCTATCTCAAGATGATAGAGAATGATCTGGAATTTAGGCTTCTTATCCCAGAGGCTCCATGCTCAGCAAATACCTCTGTGGACATAAGGAAGCATTTGTGAAGCTTCATATGAATTCTCTTGATACTAAAGTCTTTAGTGTGGCTGAGGAAAGTTGGTTTCCCCTGCCAGGGTGGTGGAATAGCCATCCCAGACTCCACCTTGATTCAGAGAGACTTCCTGGGCCTTCATTAGTTTCCATCTCCTTCTCAATGGACAGGTCCCATGTCTCCTCTTGCTGCTTCCTCTTGAGAGCATCTGCAGCCTAGCAGGCTCTGTGGTCGTGCCACCATATTGACCTGCCTAGATCAAATCACTTATGTAACCTCTACCATATTCTAGCTCCAGCTCACACTTCCTCGCCTAATGTAACAAAACCCTGTGCCTCCGAGACCTTACACCAATGGAGAAAGGGAATTAAACAACAGATTAGTTACACAGCAGTCTGGCTAATGAGCTTCAAACTCAAGACTCCCATCTTCCAGCGGGGTCAGAGGGCAGGAGGAGTACAGAGTCAAACCACTGTCTTCCACATCTTCACTCCTTGATTTCCAGTACAAATTCTCAGGGGCCTGTCCAAAATGCCGGCAGTTTACTAATCTAAAATTGACTCAGATTGGAAGCACAGCTGTACTCTTTGAATCAAAGGGGCATGATTTAGGGTCCACACAGGCACACGCGCATGCGCGTGCGTGCGTGCATGCGTGCGTGCGTGCGTGTGTGTGTGTGTGTGTGTGTGTGTGTGTGTGTAGACACACTTGAACCCAATTGAAGTACCCTAAGGATACTGAAGCACATAAAAGCTTACACAGACTTATATAGTCCCTTCCATAGACTGAAGCAGTGCTTGCCCAGAACCTACACACCCTTCTGCATACATTAGGCCATCTCTAGACTACTTAAATTGTCTACTAAAACACCATAGAGCTTGAAGCACATCATTCAGGGAATTTAAAAAAATCACACGAGCACTGCCAATACAGATGTAGGTTTTTTTTTCCAAGTATCTTTGCTCCCTTCACTGGGTCTGTCAGTGTGAGACCTGTGGATATGGAGGGCCAACTGTATACTAACAATGGGTGCCAGTCACACAGGCTCTGTGCTCCATCCTGGCGTGGAGGAGGTCAGCTCAGGCTGAGACCTGAGCCACCATTACAAGCCGAGCGCTCACCGTCTCTACTCAACACCTCCCTCCTCTCAAACCTCCATGTGCTGCGTGCTGCCACTGGAGGAAAGACTCCTCTGCCCTGGAATGAGCCCACGGAAGCCTTTTTAGCCCCACACATGAGCTCCCGGGCTCATGCTTTGCATGGCACTAAGAGGTTTTAGGATATGCATAGTGTTGTCTTGTTACCAGCCTGTCTCTGAAGTAAACACTGGACCTCTGAGAACTTTTTTAAAAGCACTGTAGCGTAATTGTTACCACAGACTGTTTTCTTCAAAAAAATTCCCTAAAACATTAATTTTCCAGGTTTAGGGGAATGAGAAAAGGCTAGGTGAACAGGTGAGGCACAGAGCCATACCTTCAGGTCATGCCCTCTCTGGGGATCATATATCAGATATTTGCATTACAATTTATAACAGTAGCAAAATTACAGTTATGAAGTAGCATCAAAAATAATGTTATGGTTGGGGTCACCACAACAGGAGGAACTGTATTAAAGGATCACAGTATTAGGAGGGTTGAGGACCAAAATAAGCTGAACACAAGGAATGCACTTAAGCATTAAGCATGATGCATCAGTGCTGGATGAGACGTTGAGGAAAAAGAAGTGGAGCTGCTAACCTCGGTGGCATCCGTCACATGAAACCCCTCAAGGAGCCCTCGGATTTTCATCTACCGCCTGACATTGGCTGTGAGCTGGTTTCTGTGATGACCAGCATAGGAGTGGTTTTCAACCTATGTCAACAGCGCCCTGAGGGCTTCCATTGCTGTGCATAGTCAGGCCAGGGCATGCAGCCTGCCTCCATGAGGCATGAGGGAGCGTCTCGATGGGAACTGTCCTGCCTTTAGCATTTCCGTTCATCCAGTGGGAAAGCCACACAGAGAGGTGGTATGTGCCATGGCGTCTGCTGCTATTCAAAGTTTTGGGCAAACCTTCAGATACCACAGAACAAGGTTCCAGACAGACAGGCACTGTCCAGGTGTGTACAAGCATATGGAAGCTAGGACGGGTCTGCTGATGCCAGCCACCACCACCACAGAAACCGACAGGGCCAGTGGGAGCACAGAGACAGGCAGGATTGTTTGTGAGCTGACAACAGAACAGAGAAAAGGCAGCTGCGTTAAACAAGAACAGTAATCCTTTTCCTTAAACACCGAGTGTTTTAACCCACTTTCTATCCTTTTCTGGCTCATCTTCAAAGTAGTACAGGACCTCTGTATGTCAGTTTAATTATAAATTCACCAACATCACGTTTTATCTGTGGGTGAAGCCTGAGTATCACTAGTCATAGTCAAATTTTATGTAGTCAGAAATAACTCTTCAGATTCCTTCAAGAAAGAAATGACATGTGCACCCTTAATAACAGAGCCCCCAAATATCTGAAGCAAAGCTGACAGGAAGAAAAACTGTCTATAAGGATTGGATATTTCAGTGTATCTCTTTGTGCAATGCTTCAGTATATCACTTAGAACAGGCTTCAGGCGAGGAAGAAGAAGCTGTTCACAGCGCTGTGAGCCACAGGGAGCCAGCACAAGTGCCCAGAACAGCTGCTCAACAGTGCCAGGGAACACCACTTTCTCAGGCCCACATGAACATGCCCCACCATAGGAGACTCAGGACCACAGAACACCAGTCAGTAATAGCTAAAATGCCCAAACTTTGGAAAGTGCATTTTAAACCATTTTAACCATTTGCCCAATAAAACAAGGAGCCAGCACAGAAAGCAAACTAGAAATTTCACAAACATGTAGAAAATAAATAAATACCCTCTCAAGAAACCAGTGAGTGTGCCAAAGAAGAAACCAAAAGGGATGCTGGCGATACTGAGGGGTGAGAGTTGGAAACACACCACTCTAAACACTGTTTGCAGAAACAGCTTGCTGGGAGAAACCTGTAGATGTAAATGTCAACCTTCTAAACAGGAAAGGTCGGGCTGGAGAGTGAGCAAAGTGGCTGAACAGGGCTCGCTGCTCTTCCAGAGGAGCTGCATTCTGTTCCCAGCTCCCGTGTCCGGCAGCTCACAGCCATCTATAACTCCAGTTCCAGGGGGTCTGACACATTTTGTTGACCTCTGCAGAAGGAGCCTTCACACACACACAAACACACAAATACACACAGCAAACATACATACACATCACACACATATAGACACATCACACACACATACACAATCACACACATGTCACACACACACATACACATACAAATACCACACACATACACACATATAAAAACATAAAAATAAACCTATTTGTAAGAACTGAAACAAGCGATTTCAAATAATAACTTAGTATCATACCTCAAGGAATTAGAGAAAGAAAACAAGCCAAATTCACCATCAGAAGAAAGAATATTAAAAGAAAAAAAAAACAATAGAGCAGAGAGAAGTGAAATAGAGGCTAGAAAAATTATAAAGTCAGTGAGAACAAAAGCTGTTGTTTGAAAGTTCAACAAAATCATAAGTTTCTGGCCAGACTTATAAATACTAAATTAGATACAAAAGTGAAGGCATTCCTCTAGCCTTATAAAATAAGAAAGGATGTAAAGAGATTATTATGAATAACTCTGTGCCATCAATTACAAGATATCTAGATGAAAGTGAAAAACTCCTAGGAACACAGAAATAGAAACTTCCCCAAGAAGAAACAGAAATTCTCCACAGATTCATAACAAAGTCATTGAATCAATAATCAAAGCCTCTCAAAAGGGCAGAGGTCAGTCAGAGTTTGAATCCCCAGAACCCACATAAAAGGCCAGGTGACATGGCATGTACTTATCATGCCAGTGTTCGGAAAGCAGAGACAAGTGGATGCCTGACTCTGGCCAGCCGGCCTACCATACATGGCTGGGTCCAGGCCAAGGAGAGACCCTGCCTCAAAACACACAGTGACTGACACCTCAGGAAAACCCCCAAAGTTGACCTCTGCCTTCCATGGACACATGAAAACAGACACACAGCTCAATACAAGTTAAACTCAGACTTCATTAGTGACTCATACAAAACATTTAAATAAATAACTTCAGTCTTTCCTGAACTCTGCTAAAACAAATAGGAGAGAGGACCATTATTCTGATAACCACAGCCAGACAAAGGCATCATAAAAATAAATTTTAAGAAAAAAACAGCCACAGGCTAGTATCCCTTATGGATTTAGATGTAAAAACCTTCAACAGAAGATTAGCAAACCAAATCCAACAGCATGTTAAAAGGATTATACATCATTACCATGAGAGACCTACCCCAGGAATGTGAGCAGCCTAGCACACAAAAAATGAATTCATTCATTCACATGGATGTACACACATAAAAAAAAACAATAAGAACAACTAACAGTGGAAGGAAAGTTCTCCTACCTGCTAGATTATGAAAAACCTTTAGCTGGTGTCAGACTTCCTGGTGAAAGCTAAAACCTTACTCCTGAAAGCTGGAATAAGACAAAGATGTCTCCCTCCACTGCTAATGTTCAACATTGCCTTGGAAGACAATTAAATATGACCTAGCCAGAGCAATTAAACAAGAAAAAATAAATAATAAATAAGAGACACCTACCTCGGAAAGGAATAAGTAAAATTATGGATTTTCTTAGATGACACAATTCTAATGAATCCAGGAAATAATAAAGCTAATAAATGCACTTGGCAAAATCTCAGGATACAGGACCAACAAACAGCAGTCAGCTGTCTACATTAGTAAAATGACGACGGAATTAAGAAAATAGTCCTACTTGTAGTAACATCAAAAAAAGAATTAGATACTTCAGAATCGATTTAATTAAAGTAGTACAACACACTGAAAACAACATGATGTTCCGGAAGATTCAAAGGCCCAAATAAATGAGCAGAAGGACAACTCAGCCATAGGCGTAAGAGACTATTTTGTTAAGATGGAAGCAGCACCCAAAAGCAGCTACAGACTCCATGAAATCCTATCAAAATCCCAAAGCCATTTTTTCATAGACATAGAGAGGTTCATATGGAAATGCAAGAGATTTCAAATGGCCAGAACTGTCTTCCAAGGAAGCTGAACAAAGCTGAGGGCTTTATACTCTCCAATTTCAACCCTTACATCAAAGCAACAGTAACAAACTAGTGTAGTACTTCACAGGACAGTCATAGTCACTGTGCGAGCTATGTTAACAGGGAATACCAAAGGGCTGGATGTAGCCAGGCGCCAGAGCTTCCCTGCAAGCCCAGCATGGGGGAGTCTGAGGCAGGAGGAGCGAGGCTAGTCCCAGTTATACAGGGAGTTCCAGGAGTAAACAGACAAGCAAACAAAAAGTGGAGTCTGCACACATGTTCATTTACATGAAAAGACGCTCAATAATATTACTCACCAGGGGAACAAAAGTAAGGACAATGGCAGGCCACTTCACATTCACTGGAGTGACTGTAATAATGGAGAGATGGACGAATGGACGGATGGATGGACGGATGGACGGATGGATGGATGGATGGATGGATGGATGGATGAAAGGACAGGGCTAGAGAGAGATGACTCAGCAGTTAAGAGCACCAGCTGCTCTTCCAGAAGATACTGGTTATCAGTTCCTAGTTGTCAGTAACCCTAGGCCTAAGGGATATGAACCCTCTTCTGGACTCTCCCTGCACGAGGCACACACACAGTGCACAGATGTACATGCAGCTGAAGCACTCATACTCTTAAAAATAAATGAATCTTTTGAAAAGACAGGAAGTTATGTGAAATAGCATCCTCACATAACTCTGTGGTGAGGATGTAAAATTAAGCAGTTGCCATGAAAAATGATTTGATTCCTTAAAAAGTCAAAGAGAATTATCCTCTGACCCATCAGCCTGACCCATCAGGTTTCTTTTTTTAAGACTAGAAAGCTATTCAAATGAATACCTGCACACAAATATTCAACACGCTCAGAATAGCCAGACAGAGAAAACAACCCTCATGTCCACCAGCATATCAATGGATAAACAATGGTCTCTTTGCACAATAGTACTCAGCCATGAAAATAAAAACAACCCCAAAATCATATTTCAGGACAAAAGCCATGTGATCAACTCAGCAGAGACATAACCTTCTGTCCCATACTACAATCTCACAGCACCACACTCAGAGATTGGGGACAGGAAATGAGCACCATTCTTGCCAATTCCAGTCAATAATGGCACAAAATATTGCAGCCAGAGCAATTAGGCAAAAAAACAAAGTAAGCGATTTCTGTTTTAGTTACTCTTCTGTTGCTGTGAGAAAATACCATCACCAGAGGAAACTTAGGGAAGAAGAGTTTGGGCGTTTTGTTTTGCTTTTGGCTTGTGGCTCTAGAAGGAGAACTCAGAGTGACAGGGCTGCAACACGTGGGTGGAGCAGGAAGCTGAGAGAGAGCTCATCCTGTTATAACAGATAAGTGAAGGCTGGGTGTGCTGCTCCACGATTTGTGCAAAGCTCCAGATTCCACTCCCAGCAGCGAGCGGGGATGGGAAGGGGATGGCAAGGGAAGGGGGTAACTGTTTTTTTTGTTTTGTTTTGTTTTGTTTTGTTTTTTCTCAGATGAGGGGACGAAATGAGAGCTGTTCCCAAGCCTTTCTAGCTCATTCTGAACTCTGACTGGCTGATTCAGCTCAGCTGTGCAGGCCCAAACTCCTTTCCAGGCTGACTTATTCAAACTGGCTTCTCTCAGATTCTGGCTGAATTGCTCTGCCTGGCCTCCTACTAATTCTGGCAATATGTTCCACTCTTCTGGCTCCTTCTCATTCTCTGGCTCGTTCTGCCTTCACCTGTGTCTACCTTATTCTCTCTGCAACCTGTCTCTGTAAATCTGCCCCAGTAAAAACTCTCAGTAAAAAAAAACCTCTCCTCTTTCCACACTGCTCTTAATCAAGCCTCTCTTTCCTGTCCTCTTCTCATGAGGCTTGGGCGTATCCTGTCTCTGACTCATTCTGTCAGGTCTTTCTCTAATTTGTCACTCTCTCTGCCCCTCAATTAGACATCACTTTCAAAACGGCTGTTTCCTTCAATACATGAACCTTACCTTCATTGTTTGGGATTATAGGTGTATATTAAGGGCTTGTCTGTATTCCACCCAGATCATGCTGTAATCCAGAGTGTGTCTGCGTTCCAGCCAGATCACTTAGACCTAGAAGATCTTTGGATGTGATCCCTTGCCAGAGCAGCCATGTTGCTGGGTTAAAACTCTGAGAGAGAGAGAGAGAGAGAGAGAGAGGGAGGGAGGAAAAGCCACCTGAGTAACAGTACATAGCAGGACAGAAAAGTAAAGCACTAGCAATGATCTCACTGAAAAAGAAAGTAAGGAAACAATCTTGGTTACAATAGCATTAGCAACAAAAATGAAATAACCCAACCAGGGACACATCTGCCCTCAGCTCCCGCAGATCTGTCTCTTGCTTCAACTGCAACAGGCCCCAGGGCTCTCTCCTCAGCCTCTAGCCACTTCTAGTCCCTTCCAGTCAGCAGCTCCACCACAGGCTGCCGGCCCCCTCCTTCCTTCATGCTCAGCTGATACTTTTGCTGCTAATGGAACCTAACTGGTCAGTTTTGCTCTTCTTGGTGAAGGCCATTCACTTGTCCACTGCCTAGTCTCCTTGCCTCTGGTGTCTTCCTACACCATGTCATTCTGGGTTCTGTTTTGGGAACTGAACATGGCTCTAGTGTGGGGGCCATTTCCTCCAAAGCATCCACAGTTAATCAGGAAACCAGTCTGGTGGCCATATGCTTCCAGAAGAGCAGACACTGAATGGAGATGATGGGGTAATCTGGACACCATGGATGGTTCTGTGGAATCCATCAGGGTCTTATAAAGAGCTCCAGCCAGGCTGTTGTGGATCATCTGCCCTGGGTCTGCCCAGCAGACCTCCATCTCTGTAACTCCCTGGACAGCCACCACCTTAAAGAGCAGGTGATAACACCTCAAGAGAGGACTGTGACACCTAAACTGCCTCTGCATGCGGTGGCCCTAGGCCTGGCCAGCAAGTATCTCCAGGAAAGGCCATCCCGAAGCAGGAGTCAGAGTCCCAACGTGCATTTCCCTCTGAGGTACCTCTGTGGCTCTTTCTAGCACCACAAAGCCTTTCAGACACCCAAGGCTTGAGCCAGAGGGAGATAAAGAAGTTGGAAATGATGCAAGTAAATCATCCTATGTTCAGAGATGAGAAGAATTAAACTTGTTAAAATGCCCATATTACCCAAAGCAACACAAGATTCAGTGTTATCCCTAGAAAAATCCCAGTGGCTGTTTGTACAGGAATGGGGGGAGGGTGTCTCAGATTTATATGGAACCAAAGATCAGACTAGCCAAAACAAAAAGAATAAAGGTAGAAACACCATGCTACCTAATTTTGAAATACATGTAAATGCTACAGTAAGCCAAACAGCATGGTGCAAGGAATAAAGACAATTACACTGGCCAACAGGATAGGAAAATGTGCCCATGCATTTACAGTCAATTTTTTTAATCTGCTGAAAGAACTCCCTTTAAAACTTGTAATTTTTCCTTTGATAACTTCATACATGAATACAGAGTATTTAGCAGACTGATTTTAAGGTGTTGCGTTAGCTTTTTAATGTTTACTTTTCCATGTATGAGTGTTTTGCCTGCACATATATTGCTGTACCATGTGCATGCCTAGTTCCCAAAGAGGGCATCAAATCTCCTGGCACTGGAGTCAGAGACATGTCAGCCACCATATGAATGCTGAGAACAAACTGAGCTCTGGAAAAGTAAACAGTGCTCTTAACCTCTGAGCCGTCTCTCCAGCTTCCTGCTCAATTGATTTTAGTTTTTAACAGGCATCGTACAATGAGGACAGGTAGACTGTTCAATAACAACACTGAGAAAAGTGGACATTCACATACAAAAGAATAGGAACAGGGGTTTATCAGACAACACTTATAATACTGAAATCCTGGAACTCCCAGAAGAGAACGAGAGCAGCCTCCTCAGCGTCTGGGCAAGGGTTTTCTAATATGACCCAAGCACAGGCAAGAAAAGCAAAAGAGAGAAGTGGGTCTAGGTCAAACTGAAAAGCTTCTGCACAACAAAGAAATGTCAAGCAGAGTCCATACAATCCTCAGGTTGTGAGAACGTATTTGCGATCATACATGGGATAGAGGCTAATAGCTGAAGAACAGGAAGAGCTCAGTCAGTCTGATAGCAAAAGAGACAGCTAATTTAAAAAAAAAAAATAGGCAAATTACCTGAACAGACGTTTGTCAAAAGGACACCAACAAATGGTCAGCAGATAAACATGGAAAAAAAAAAAAAAAGGTTAACATCATCAAGGACTGAAAATGAAAAACGCAGCAAGCGGCCACCAGATTCTTTCAGAATGCCTGCTATAGAAAGAGAGGTGCTGGTAAGATGGGCGGGTGAAGAAGGAAACTTGCTGACCGTTGTTGGTGGGCACACGAGAAACTGGCGTGAGGAGGGCACTGTCTGCACTGCCGTGTTCACTGCAGCGTCAAAAGCCAGGACATAGGAACAGCCTAGTTGCCCATCCGTGCCCTAGTGGAGAAAGAAAATGCGGTGTGTACACACAGCGGAACACTATTCAGCCCTAAAAAAGAGTTGTCCTGCGTGACAGTTTGGATTAGCTCCGTGAAAGAAGCCAGGCTCTGCATAGTCTCGCTTACAGAACCTGAAAAGATGGACCTACAGAAAAAGAACCCAGAGTAGTGGTGGTTGCAGGTAGCTGGTCAGGTGGGGAGGATGGGAGAGAGGGGATGTTTGAGCGTACATTTCAGTCCCCTGTTACACGGCCTGCTGACTGTCACTAATAATGTGCAGTTTTGACAAAATTGTCATAAGGGTGGGCTTTAACACAGAACGTGGTGAGTATAGACAGCACTGGACATTCAAGTCAGCCTTCATCATCTGCAAACTACACCACTACACGGCACCCATACATACACACAATTGTAGTGAGCCAAAAATAAAACTGAAAAACAAGGGGATTCCTCAGAAGACCATAAAAAGCCAAGACGTTACAGGAAGTGAAGGAAGCCAGACGTGGTACTCCACGTGGGACATGGACACTTCGAGGAGAGCTGGTGGCAGATAGGCACAGTGTGGGGGGAGGTCGAAGCTGCCCGCTCTGTGACCTCACCACCCTCCCCACTCACGGCAGCCTTGCACTGCACCAACCCCACTTTCTGTCAGGTGAGTGTTTGGTGCTGGTGAACAGAATCCTCCACAAAGCCCGAAGAACCCGCTTCATGGAGTGAGCAGAGGACATCCGTGGGTTGCTGGCCCCTCGCTGTCCGCTCTCCAGCTCCTGGTCCAGGCATCATCTACCTTTCCCCAGCCCAGCGTTCAGCTTCCACCGTTTCTGTGCTGAGCCCTGGCTGCTCTAAACTGTGCTTCTACTCCCTCAGACCTGGTCCTGCCATGCTTAAACGGCCAGACGATGCTCGAGTCTTCTCTCCGTGATGGTCCAGGGGAATAATTCCCTTTTTTCTATTTGAAATACAAGGGGATAGTGGAAGGTGGTGTAAGTACAATGTGACCTTTGTTTGAGGTGATCAGTAGTCGCCATGCTGGTAAGAGCACACCAACTCAAGATCCTTCATCGCAGCCCTGCTGTAGATGGGCAGGACCCACAGCAAGGGCCATCTGTGAGCGCTGAGTGGTGCGCTGCGCCTATCAACCTGGGTGTTTGGGTTTTTGTTTTCTTGTGTCGTTTCTTTTGTTCTCGATTGTTTGTTTTGCTTTGTTTTGAGGCAGGGTTGGTTTCTCTGGCTGTCCTGGAACTTGCTCTGTAGACCAGGCTGGCTTCGTGCTCAGAGGTCTGCCTGCCCCTGCCTCCTGAGTGCTGGGGTTAGAGGCGGGCACCGCCACTGCCAGGCTATGTGTTTGAAATTTTTACAAGATGTCACAAAACCTCTACTCTTTGTAGATTGCACAGTCTCGACTAACTTTATTCTTCCCGTGTCCTGTGTTTACGGACGTTAATAAGAGTTTGTACCAACACCTTAGGCTGAGGGTCTTCAACTCTACCCCTTGGCCAAGACGCAATGCAATAAACACCGCTTAGGAGATTTCATGCCCAAATGCTAAAGCAAGCAGATAACTTTTATCTGAAAAACTAAGGGCTTAAAATTTCCATGGTGCCACCATGCTACATGCTGAATAGGAGCCTGTTGTGTTACGTCAAACACAAAGGACGTGGGGCCGCAGTTGTCAGAGGTGCCCCAGGGAGGAGCCAGGGACCGGGGGTGAGTGGGGGATGGCAGCGACCGTCCCTGTTTACAGAGACAGTCTGTCATTCAGGATTCAAACTCCGAAGACAGTGCTGGCGATGATGGTGGCACAGCAGTGTGAGCGTGCTGAACTGTCCGCTGAAAATGATAATAATAACAGTGCACCTTTACGTGTGCTTTGTCACCTTTATGGAGACTCTCCACAAAGCTAGAAAAAGCCCCATCCTTCAGAAGCTGACACTGCCCTGCCCTAGTGGTGCCCTGACTGTGGCCTCTTTCCTGGTGCTCTGACTGTGGCCTCTTTCCTGCGTTCACAGGATGACAATCCTACCATGGAGCAGATAGCCTACAGGCTGGAGGAGGAGGAAATAAACATGAATGAGAAGCCCCAGAAGTACCTCCAGAGGGTTTTTGAGGAGTCCATCTACAAGAACCTGCTGGAAAAGAGCATCCTGGATTACCTACATTACAACAAGTACCACCTGCCCATGTTCGCATGGCCAGACATCATTTAGCCGCAGCCAGCGTTTCCCTGGCATCACATCAACTGTCAGGTCAGCCAGGCGCTCTACAGATAGAACACCCCCCCCCCCACACACACACACACACAAGCGCGCTCTTACCCGCACTTCCTCCAGTGGGTTCTCAGTGCTCCAGTAGGTGGCGCTAGCCCGTGTGGCACAGCCAAGCCGGGGAGCTTAACACACAGGCAATGTTCTGTGTAGAATGATCCACTCTAGCAATAAAATGAGCTCCTACTGAGCAAAACTTGTTTTTACCTTGTGTGTGATTCTGTTCAATTTCCTGGAATGTTCAGCTGCCAGTCCCACCAGCCCTTCCTATGTGCACCCAGTAATAGTGGGTGATACATAAAATAATAATAGCAATAGTGTGCCCAGGAGGGGAAATTGGTAAGCAGACAAGGAGAAATTAAATCTGCAATCCACCCTTGGGAGGACAGGGTGGCACCTACCTGACCTTTTGAAACCAAGAAGACTACTTTCACAGCCCTTACTGTTTTCAATTCATTCTGCTGACCATGAACATAGAAGAAAAACTGGTAGACCAGAAAATTCTCACACAGATTTCAAGTTCTAAAATGTGGAGGGAAATTATTCCAGTTCATTTTCTTTGCTCTGATCTCCAGGGGGAGCGAGGTGGAGACAGGATGGTCCCTTGTATTGTCCACTGTGGATAATAATATATATATATTTTTTCTCCTTCCCAGTACTGCCAGAGTCTGAGACAGGAGAATCACCATGAGTTCAAAGGTAGTGAGCAATGTAGTGATTTTGAGGCCAGCCTGGGCTGCGAAGTGAAACCATCTCAGAGAAGAAAGAAATGAAGGGAGGAAACAACCTTCTTTTCTCTCGAAAACAAAGCAAGTTTTAACTGATTCAGGAATAAACAGGAACAGTGTGGCACAACTGACCCACAGTAGGGCTTAAATATTTTTTTTTACAAACACAATTGTGGGTTTTATCACCTCACCCTCGCCCCCTCGGCCCCCCCTCCCCAAAAAGGTGGCAAGATTCTCCCAGCTTCCGCAAGCGGGAGCCGGCAATCCAGACGTGGACACACCATCCAGCTCTGCCGCAAGCTGCCCCAGTACTTGGAGCAGCCAAGTTGTTTGACGCTTCTCACAAGAAAATTGTTCCGCAACACTGAACTCCCTATTTTTCTGCAGTCAGACAAAAGCAGGCAATAAATGCCACTAATTCCTTCACACATAGGTTTTGCACAAATGTACAGGGCAGTGAGGGGGAGGCAGCGGTGGTCATATGGTACAAACTATCACTTGAATGGAAACCAGTCGCTGCTGGCCCAGGCTTCACCACTCACACCCAACGTGTGTCTCAGGGTGTCAGTTCAGGCACCAGGTGCTGGTCCTTTCCTCTTCTCCTTCCTGAGAGGAACCAGATCAAACTCACTAGCAAATGTAAAGACATGGGGGACAGGCCCTGGGACCCTGGGCTACAGGCTACAGAACAGCCAGTGAGCTGCTTTAACAGTTAGGACTTTTGTGACCAGCTAGCTGTACCATGATAAAGCCTCCAGTGAGGCAAAAGTGACCGGGTGGACCTTAACAGCAAGTCTGAATATATCTGTTCAGTGCGGCACCTTCCTTGCTGTCTTTAAAAAGGTGAGTCTTGGGCATCACAACAGGTGTGAGAATATGTAATGCATACTGCGGCCTACAAAGGGTGTCTGGTGACATAATCCGTGTCCCACTCTTAGAAAGCAAACTTCCGAACCCAGGACCACGGGCATGTATGTGCAGCTGTAGAGAACAAGCTTCCTAAGGCATGAAGACTCACAGTCATTGAGCAGAGCTCGAAGCTGCTTCACGTGAGGGCTTTGGAGGAGACAACCGTAAAGATTCAAAGAGACCAACATGGCAGCATCTCAGAGGGTCTACCCGATTTCCCAACTCTATTGCTGTAACCAAAGAATATCGTCAAGAAAATGCCAAAGTTAGATTTCCAAACACGACTTGTGGGTGCTTCTAACGTTCTCACAGATGTCGGTTCATGAATAAGGAATGGAGCCTCCTCCTGGCCCCACGTGGCTCCTGGTGGCTTTATTGCACTCAAATACCAGGAACTCAAAAGAAAAACAAGAGATGGTGTGAGAGAGAAAAAAACCTGACTGGAGGATAAAAATGAGGCAATCAATATTTACCCTTGGGAAGGAGAGAGAGTGGGTAGAGAGAGAGAGCAAGAAGAGAATGCAGTTAGCCAAGCCAGTCTTAGCAGGGACTGGGGCTGGGAAGTCGCGTGTGTGAGGAGCTGTTGATTGTTTTCGGCCTGAGAGAGGTGCAGATAAGGCCGGCGTGAAGTAAGCGCGGGCCGGGCGGGAGCCGGCAGCTGTATGCTAATGCTCACAGAAACCCTGCCTCCGAGTCCCCCATTAAAGCGGGCGACCAGGAGGCCACACATCACTGAACAAATAGGCTCCCTCTAGACAAATAAAATAACACACGTTGGCCTGTTTCGGGGTGGGGGTGGGGGTGGGGGCAAGGAGTGGGGGGAAGATCGAGGGAGGAGGAAAAGAGAAGGTAAGAGTGGCTGAGGGTAGAGAAGGAGGGAGGAGACAGAGCGTGGATGGAGGAAGGACAGTGAGGAGGAAGGGGGAAGGGATTGTCAGGCAGAGAAACCCTGGGGAAGGGGGCTGGAAGAGATGGGGAGAGGGACAGTAAGAGGGCAGGGAAGGGACAGTCTGGGGGTGGGGGCTGGGAGTGGGAGGGAAGACCACGAGCGAGGTGGGGAGGAAGAGACAGAGAGACTGGCCTAAAGAGTGGGGAGCCGGGGGGCGGGGGGGACGACGGGACGGAGAAACAGTCAAAAGAGGTGGAGAAGAGGGGGAGGGTGGGGCGAACGGGAGAGGATGGAAGCGAGCTCCGAGGAGAAGTTGTGAGAAAAGCAGGCCCAGGCCAAAAGTGCCCCGCAGGCTCCCCGAGGGTGGTGGGGTTTGGGGGCCTCTGTGGCGGGTTTGGCTCCGCTTCCGTGGGGTCGTTTTCAGACAGCGGTGGCTTTGGGGCGACTCTGCCCCAGTTGCCCGCCCTCGGGCGGCGCTGTCCCGCTCTCCCGCCTGCTGCCCGGAGGGTCCAGCGGGGACATTCCCACGTTCTGCCCGCGCCGGCCCCGGGCCCGGCCACCCCACGTCCTCCCCTCCCGCCCCCACCCGCGGCAGAGCCGAACTGCCCCAGGGCACGCCGGCGGGGTGCGGTGGCCCGACGGCGCCCGGCTGTGGGGGAGGGGCGCGGCGGCCTCCTCCTGGGCGCCCGGCAGATTGCGGGCCCTGCGCCCCGGAGGGAGGGCGCCCTCGAGCGCGGCCCTCCCGCCCGGGCGCCCGGCGCGGCCTCGCCGCCTCACCCTTGTTCCAGCTCTTTCATGCACTCTCCTTTTGTGTGGAATTATTTAAACGGGAGATCCGTGGCAGCTTTATGCTAATGCGCCGAACAAAGGCAGCGGCCTTCGGGGCGGGGAGGCCCGGAAGGTGCCCGGAGGCCGGCCGGGGGGTGGGGCGGCGGCATCCCGCCCGCGCGTGGCTCTCGCGTGCCCCTGGGACCGACGGACAACCCTTCATTCCTGCAAACACAAAGCGTCTGCTGGACTCCGGGCCCTCCGGGGCCCGCGGCGGACACGGGACGGCGGGGCGCCGCGCCCTCGAGTCGCGGTGCCCCGGAGCGTGCGTGGGGCTTCCGTTAGGTCACGACGGGGGCTGCCGCAGGGGCCCCGGGCACACACGAACCCCGCGGTCTCCACGCCCTCTCCCCGCGGGCGGAGGCTGGCGCCCCGGGTCCGAGGCCCTCAGCGCAGCTCTGAGCCTCAACGCCAGGCCGTGCTCGGGCCCGACTCCCGCGGCCTGGAAACCGCGAGGCTCTCAGCTTCCGCTCGCAGCAGAGCTGGCGGTCACGGCGAGCCCCGACGGCAGCCTCAGGCACGGCAAGGCGGGAGCGCGGGCGGCCTCGGGGCTGCGGCCCCGCGAGCGCAGGAGTCGGGGGCCCTGGGGAGGACAGGCTCCCGAGCCGGCTCTGCAGCCAGGGGTCCTCGCCTCGGCGCCCTCGAGGACACCTGGGCCTCCGCTTCAGGCGAAGTCTCGCTCCATTCTCCATCCCGCTCCTGCATCCGTTATTCCTGCGGAGAGAAGCAGGCCGCGGGCACACGCGGCTCTTCCCGAGCAAGACGCGACACAGGACCCCTGCAAGCCGGCATGTTCCGAGGGAATCCCGCAGCCCGCTGAACCCTGGCTGGGTGTACGCACGGCCGAAGAGGCCAGGGACTTCTCAAGTTTCCATTTCTTTTAGCTGGACCGACGTGGAAAACATCCATTGACCGCCTGCACAGATTTCCCTGAGTAAATCAAGGCTCTGTTTGAGTTCCCTTGGGCAAGGGTTTTTTTTTTTTTTCAATTGTTGGTCATATGCATCACCACCCCCCCACACACCCAACACACATACACACCTTCTTCACAGTTATTAGTGTGTGTGTGTGTGTGTGTGTGTGTGTGTGTGTGTGTGTGTTAAGAATTCACTAGGCGGTGAACTGCTCTGGCAGTCTTCTGGATAAAAACTGTTCGGTACGTGAGACTAGATGTCCTGATGGGGGGAGTCCAACCCCAGCCTGCCATTCCACAGCCCAGATGGGATTTGTGATTAGAAAATAAAATTGGCCAAAGCTGTCTCGGAATCTCTCTCTCCTTCTCCCTCTCTCCCTCTCCTAATTTCATCAGCAATATTAATCAGCGCTCAAAAGAGAGCGAGGAAATAGCATCAGTTGTTTCCAGATCAAAACATTCACAAATTGAATTTTAGGATTTCAACTCATTTTAGGATTTCTAACTTTCTAAGGCATTCATTTTAAGAATTTTTCTCTTTTTGAGATGGTGGCTTAAAAAAAAAACACACAGACATAAAATCATAAGCCTTCTTTCCTCCTAGTTAACTCATCTTAACTGTCCCCATTACAATTTATTACTCAGGTGGATTCTGTTGGGGGGGAAAAAAAACTGTATTTAATTTTCAAGCCAGGGTATTTTCGGAGGGAAACCCCGAAACAATTAAATGCCTTCAGTGGAATTTGGTGAAAGTGAAACTCAGCAAAAATCTAGCCTCAGTGCGAGGGGGGGAAATGTTCCCTCACTTCAGTAAAGTGTCATTTTCCCCGAGGCTATGACATTTGCTGCGTCTTGGCTATTTTGTTCCCGGTAATGGGCAGTCCTGTCCTGACCGCCTTGCTTTCCTGGGGTCTACTCCGGTCCCCGAGAAAGCACAGTCTTTTGTGTTTCCCGGGCCGGGAAGAGGTCCCTGGACAAGTTGCTCGGCCTGAGTCCAAGCCGGGCGCGGGGTGCGGTGTGTGCACGCACCCGCGTGTCCTTCGCTGTCGTCGTCTTCCCGGTGGCCCGGGAAAGCTGCCGGTCCTGCCGGGCTGCAGCCTCCCTCTGAGGACAGATTGGCCCTCCCCGCCCCCACCACGGCAGCACGCGTCTCTTTTGCGTCCAGATTGGCCGCGACCCGCGCTCAATAGCGGGAGGTTAATTTCCTTCACAAAGGTGACGGGGGCACGGCTCCGGGGGGCTCCAGGCCCGGCCCGGCGCTGGCTTCCCTGCGCAGCGCCACGACCGGAGCCCTTGATTTAGCATCTGATGTCAACCGCAGACAAAATGCCCGCTCGGAATGAAAATGCATGAGGCCGCGGGCGGGGGAGGGCGGCTTCCCGCGCGCCGGCACGGCCGGGGCGCCCGGAGCCCGGGCCTGGCGGAGACGCCGGGCCCGCGCGGCCTCGGGGTGGCGGGGCCGGGAGGGCGAGTTCAGACGCTCCAGCCCCTCCTGGACCACAGCCAGCCGGCCGGGAGCGCAGCCCCGCGGCCGCGGATGGTCGGAAACGCGCTATGCCAACTGTTTGCCCAACTCCAGGAAGCTTGCGGGGCTCTGCGCCCCGCCGCAGCCCGCCTGTCGCCCTGCGAGCCGGGTCCCGCCCGGGCGCGGGCCGGGGCGGCCGTCGGGACTCCGGCGGGGCGTCCCCCGAGCCGCGGGGCCCCCGCCCCCGCTCCGTCCCGCGCCTCGTCCTCCCCTGGGCCCCGGGCGCGGGCTGAGTCCTCCTGACATATTTGGGGCCATTCTTCTCCTTTGTTGCTATTTAGCTCGCGACCCGCGGGTAATCCCCGCGCGGGAGGGGGGCGCACATTGTCGCGCTGATGGACGGGCCCATTTGGCGGCCCCGCGCCCCCCGGAGGCGACACACAAAGCCCGGGCACGTGCGCCTCCCCATAGAGGAGCAGCGGAGCGTGAAGGGAGGCGGGGCGGGCGTGTGCCGCGCGGGCGGCGGCGGCGGGGGCCCGCGCCCTCAGGTGCATCTGCCGCACCTAGCGGCGACCCCGCGCCCGGCCCCGCCGCGCCGCCCCGCCGCCCTCCCCCTCGCCGGGAGCCGCCGACGCGCTGATTGGCTCCGGGGAAGCGGGAGGCGAGAACAATGGCCCCCTCCCCCCGTTAAAAGG
>NW_026586816.1:4017833-4096087 GCF_907164565.1 Psammomys obesus | reverse complement strand
GGGGCTCCGGATCAAGGAGGGCCCGGTGGAGGCGCCGCGGGGCCGCGCCGGGGGCGCCGCGCGCCCGCTGGGCGAGTTCATCTGCCAGCTGTGCAAGGAGGAGTACGCCGACCCGTTCGCGCTGGCGCAGCACAAGTGCTCGCGCATCGTGCGCGTGGAGTACCGCTGCCCTGAGTGCGCCAAGGTCTTCAGCTGCCCGGCCAACCTGGCCTCGCACCGCCGCTGGCATAAGCCGCGCCCCGCGCCCGCCGCCGCCCGCGCGCCGGAGCCCGAGGCTGCCGCCAGGGCCGAGGCGCGCGACGCCGCGGCCAGCGACCGCGACACGCCGAGCCCGGGCGGCGTGTCCGAGTCGGGCTCCGAGGACGGGCTCTACGAGTGCCACCACTGCGCCAAGAAGTTCCGGCGCCAGGCCTACCTGCGCAAGCACCTGCTGGCGCACCACCAGGCGCTGCAGGCCCAGGGCGCGCCGCCGCCGCCGCCGCCCGCCGAGGACATCCCCGCCCTGTACCCGGGGCCCGAGGAAAAGGCTCCCCGGGAGGCCGCGGGCGACGGCGAGGCGGCCGGGCTGCTGGGCCTGAGCGCGGCCGCCGACGGCCACCCGTGCCCCGTGTGCGGGGAGAGCTTCCCCGGCAGGGGCGCCCAGGAGCGCCACCTGCGCCTGCTGCACGCCGCCCAGGTGTTCCCCTGCAAGTACTGCCCGGCCACCTTCTACAGCTCGCCCGGCCTCACGCGGCACATCAACAAGTGCCACCCCTCGGAGAACAGGCAGGTGATCCTCCTCCAGGTGCCCGTGCGCCCCGCCTGCTAGAGCGCGCCCCCGCCCCCGGCCGCCAGAACTGTGCCTTCGCCCGGAGACCCACAAAGGGAGCGCGCCCCCGCCCCGCCCCGCTCCGGGGCGTCCGGGCGCGATGGGAGCCCCGTCGGTCCTCTCGCCGGGACCCCTCTCGGACCCCACCCCCTGCGCGTGGTGTCCCCCGCCCGGCCGTGGCGCAACAGGAGTCCGTCTCCTTCTTACAGGGGAGAAAAAACAAAAGCTGTATGCGTTCGTCTCGTGGTTGGAAGCCTCCCCTTGAGGGGCGAAGCTGTTTTTCATGCTAGTGTTCTTCGCTGTGTTCATGGTGTAGAAAATGCGGTTTGCTCTGCCTACCAGTCTCGCTCGCGATGTCTGTAGCGTACGGGTTGTTTTGGGTGAATCTTGAGAAATAAATGCCTTTATATTTCACAGGCTGTAAAATCGAACTTCCCACACGATTAGCTTTATTATGGCTTGTGAACTGCTGGAGTCTGGCTTTACCTTTTTGTATGTGAACAAATCAAATTGCTTAAAAAAAAAGAGTTTTCTTTAGTATAGCCACAAATGCCTTGACCTGTTGTCTGTTGGGGATTTTTTTTTTTTTTGGGGGGGGGGGAACGTTCACGACACGCTGTAGTAGCTGCCTCAGTATTTTTCGGAAGACGTTTTGGTTTGATCATCTTTGTTGAGGTAGGGCTATATGAGTTCCCTTTACATGTATATGTTGATTTATGCGTAATTGTTATTTATTCTTTATTTATTTATATTAATTATGAAGATTATGATATTATTTGATTGCAGATTCTTCTTTTTTGTGTGTGAGCTTTCCCCCTGCCACTTTTTGACATTTCACTGTGCATTTTAGGAAAGAACCTTTTTTCTAGAGGGGTCTGCTGAGAGTTTTAACTTTTCTATCTATCTGAGGGACTTACAGACAACGTACCATTTTATTCTGCTTGAGGGGCCCCGAGGCCCTTGTACAACCGACAGCTCTTACTTTTAAATGCAATCTCTTTTCTACATACATTATTTTCTTAATTGTTAGCTATTTATAGAAAGCTTCGATAGAACTGTTTCAACTGTATAAATATTTACTATTCAAATAAAATATTTTCAAAGTCAAAAATACTGTGGTCTTTTTTTCTTTCTTTCTTTTTTTCTTTCTTTCTCAGTATCAAACAGTTCCTTCCAAAGAGGATCTCAAATAGATTTTAAATGGTGGTCTTTAGTAGTTTCTTTAAAAGGCCCTTGTTTCTCTGGTTAGGAAGAACTCCTCCCCTCTCCTAAGAGTCGGGGCTTTTCCACAGGAGAACCTGTGTGTCTTAGAGTCTGCCCTTTCTTACAGAAATGTACTAGCCAGTGAGATAGAGCAAGCCAAAGCAGCCTTTCAGGATGGGGCTAACTAAGCAATCAGAAGAGCCTGCCTTTTCCCCAGCAGACCCAGGAACCCCATTTTTTATTTATTTATTTTTTTTAGCATATTCTTCCTTGGTCTGTAATTTGGGGTTTCAGGTGACGGCCATCCCTCAAAGTGGGGGAGATTTTTATTACGAAGGACGGAGTGGAAGAGGGCGGAAACTCTGCAGATGGGGTGACACGAGTTAGCTGGTTTGGAGAGAGGGCTCTAAAAGAAGTTTCCAGTCAGGTGGGCCATCGGCGGGAGCAGGGGCAGGGGCGAGCGAGTGGACACCATCTGTTTGGGGTATTAAATTTAATAACAGGTAATTACAATGTTTTCCGTTATCCGTCACTCAGCTCTTTGAAGAACGGCTCTGTTGATCACTCACAGTCTGAAAAGTGCGGTTAAGGGGCAGAGCCACGATTCACAAATGAGTGTGCCCTTCATTTTGTGGAGCTCTGCCACCTTCCTCCTAATGCCCACTCGGCCTTCCAACACTTTTGTCCTCCAAAGAGAAGTGAGAGGCCTACGTAAAGGGATCTGCCTGGGAGAGCTGTTAAGGGGCGGGCAGGGAAGCAGGAACTCGGAAGGAGATACGGGACCCTTAAAGCTTTCCCTCTGAATCTCCCTCCCCCGCCCCCAAGCTCCAGGCCAGTGTGTGGATGTTCAGTGGCGGCAGAACTTTTTTTTTCTCCTAAACATGAAGTCTGGCCCCCCTTGACAAGTCCAGACCTGTCGTCAGAAACAGCAGCTGCCATCTGTTTTTGCCCTTGACCACAGGGTGTGAATTCACCACTGCTCACCTTTAAACATGCAAATGTGACTAACTTGTTCGTGAGTGGCCCTCTGTCGACGGGGGAAATTCTTCTAGTTGAATGGATATACCACTTCTCCAAAATAAAAGCCAAAATCCTGTTCATGTGCGCGGCCTTCTAAGAGAAGCTGCACAGTGAACAGAAGTGAGTGAAGTTGGCCCTGGAGCGTCGGTGAAGAGCATTGGTAGACGGATTCCAAAGTGATACGCTAGCTAAGATCCCTCCCACCACAAGGAAAGGCAGCCTTCCCCTCTTGGTGGAGAGTGGGAAAGGGTACCCTTCTTTATGCCGTTTCAAAGGCAGGCTGTGGTTCTGAGGTCACTGCAGTATCCAGTATCGGGAGGTTATTAGTGGGAGCCCACTTCATGATTTCCCAAGTTAAACCACAGTGGCAGCTTGGAGATGAGAGAATCGGGGGTCAGGGCTAGCAACGTGATTAAGGACAGAGGGGCTCAGAGAGGGACCAATGAAGAAGTTGCTAGCCCAGTTCTTTATTTCTGTTTAGACTGAGCAAAATAAAAAAGCAAGAGTGTGTTCTGCACTGCTTTGGAGCCAACATGAGCCTGTTCCTGCAACAGCGGAGAGGCACCGGGCTGACCTCACCGCCGTCGTTGTCCTGAGGGCCAGGTCACTCGCGGGCTTTGCTTCGCTGAGGCTGAGGCTGGGGCAGTTTAAAGGGGACCTGAGCAGGAATGCTGAGTGTGCTTTTTCCGAACACCAAAGCTGCAAGTCCTGCCTTCTTGGTAGCACCATGGACAGAGGAGATCACGCCTCTCAAATGCCCAGAACGCCGGCCAGTTTCAGTCTAGACGGAGACTGGCTGGACTCCAGCCCTGCGAGTCCAGTGGTGCGCCGGGGCATGGTAGGTGCCTCGTGGAGACCTGGGCGCGCCCAGTCGGCCAGGGCAGTGCTACCTGTGTGGCGTGTCTGGGGGTAGCGCGCTGCTGGAGAGGGTGCAGCGCTTCTCCTTTGTCCCTTTGCTCTGTTGCTGGTACTTAGTACCCTACGTCAGTGCCTTCCTCCCCTCAGTTGACTCATCCCATCCTTTTTATAAAAAAAAAAAAAATCAAAACAAAACACTGCATCCTACAGCTTTCCACAGAATCAAACCAGACAAAGCAGAAGGGCCTCTTAATCCAAGAAAATGAATAATTCTGGAGGAATTTCTTCTTACAAACAAGGAGAGGGTCCCTAGTGAGGGCTGTCCAGGCTCTGTAACTTTAGTCCGTATCACTGGATTCCTCTAGGCTCTGTGTCTTTGCCTGTCAACCTGAGATCACCCTGGGTGAGTGGGGGTGGGGGTGCCATGAGGCATTTCCGGGACCATTCTAAAGTCTGAGAGATAAAAGACAGCTCAGATCCCAGAGGGGCCCAGTGTTCTTCGCACAGGAAGCAACCTCTTTGTCCCAACTGCTCTTCCCTGCGACGTCTAGAATTTGTTGTAAACCTGCCAGCCTGTAGCAGACTTAGTCTGAAGGAAAGTTGCTGTCTTCAAACAATTTTCTGGCAAGAGTTATCTGTTAGCTTGTTATGGGGCCAGGTTAAGATAGCCTTTTTGGCACGTCAGCTAGAAGAAGCCACGATGTTTGGTGGTTGAGGCCACAAGCTGTGGGATTTTCAGAACAATAAGGAAGCAGAGCTGTATGGAGAAACCCAGGGGCTGAAGCCACCTGCAGAATTAACAAATGCAATAACCCTGATTCTATTTGATCAGCAAGAGCATGAAGCTATAAAGGAATCAGACTTCAGCCCTGAATCTGTGTTCTAGTAAAATAGCCTCAGCAACAAAAAGTAAGACTCAAGAGTGTGTGTGTGTGTGTGTGTGTGTGTGTGTGTGTGTGTGAAAGAGAGAGAGAGAGGACAAATGTCCCTGTGAGTTTCACCTTATCTTCTATTGAGAAGTCAGTGTGTGCTCATGACGGGCCTGCAGGACTCTGAGAGCATTCACAGTGAAGGCTGGTGTGCTCTGTCACTCTTGAGCAGTCAGAACAGACACAGCAGCAGCACAGGAGAAGTTCAGAAATAAGAGCTGCCCTGTAACTCAGGGGGACTCACCCTGGGCGGACAAGAGCACGGCCACCCAGTGACCCCAGAATGCAGAATGATCCAGACACTGTCACAATGGAAGGCCAGAGCAGTCTCTGCTGGGAGTCCTGGGTTTCTGCGCCCCAGAGATCAACCTTGCTTGGCACTTGTGGAGAACACAGAGGCACTGGAGCAGGGCGGCAGAGGACCGTACTGTCTGTGCTTCTGATGAGTGGAGGAATCTCTTGTTTCTTGCCAGGTGGTCTTGGGAAGTCCTGTCTTCTTCTAAGGTTGTTAAGGAAATAGTAGATTAGTCATTTTCAACATCCTCGCCCTGTGCCACTGACTGACTCCCCGTTTCGAGTCACTGAAGCAAGAGGGTTTTCTCTGGCCAGGCAAGAGGGTTTTCTAAAGAGAAACAAGTCCTGCTTTTTGAATACACTTTTTTTTTTAAATGAGCAATCACAGGGAGAAGTTCCTTGAAATTAGACATGATACTGAAACAACCCAGCAGCCCAAGGGAAAGGTGTCTCCAGCAAGGAATCCAGGATAGACCTTTGGAGGGAGGGAAGTTGATTTCTCATAGGGATGAGAGGAAAAGGAGTCTGGCTTGTAGAGTTGTCATTCACAACTATTTTAGATGGATTTTATTGACCCAGTTTGCATTTTGTTATTCTAATAGAGGCCTGGGCTGATGCACTTCTCCGAATCGCAGAACAAGCTGAGCACACGCTTTAAAGCCTGTTAACATATTCTAATGAACCCGAACATTCGCCCCTTCATCTCTTAAGCCCTGAGTGCCTGTCATCCTTTGTCTACCAGATACTTTTATGTGGGCACACTGCCCAAGGAACATGGGACTACCCAGGCTGTGCACACTTCCTCCCGCATGGTAAGCAGATGGGTTATGGGTGAAGCATCCGAGCTTGTCTTGTTTGAAGCTTTCTGTGCTGTGTGGTCTCCCTGGTTGCATTTCCACACAAAGCATCAGCACTTCTGTTTTCAGTTTTTATTTTAATTTTTTTTTCCTCTGTTAACTCATTGCAGTGAGCCCACACTGGAGGGACAAGCCATTCCAAACTGAAATGAAACTTCTAGAATGTTTGTGGTAGGAAGAGCGCTCTCTAAGGCCTGACTGTGAAAAGCGTGTCTTCCAAGCACGCTGCCACACCAGCCATGCTCCCAATAGGCTGCCCACAGCGCTCATCCATTTTACCATTGTACCTCCCTGATAGCACACATCCACAGTCCCTTCCACTTGGCTTGAGCCTGTAGGCTAAGCAGAGTGTAGCAGGGAGACAACACTGGAAACTTCGGCCGTAATTCATTGCTCTCCTCTTTCACTCATCAGCAAAGGCCTTTGATTGAGTTGACACCTGCTCCGTCTCTGCTATGAAGGGCCAGAGCCCCACTGCAGTGTCCTCTTCCTGAACACCACAGCCAGATGACAGTCACACCTGAGGCTGGCAGAAGGCAGAGCAAGCATAGATGTCCAACCCAACAGGGCACAGCAAAGGCGTTAGTGCAGGGAAGAGCAGAGTTCTGAGAGCGGCTCTTTCTACCGCAGAGAGAAAAATCAGGCTACAAGTTTCTGAGTACAAAGAACAGAAAGAATGGGTGACTTAGGTCAAAACACGTGTGCTCAGCTTGCGTCATCTCTTATTGTCCACCAGCTACATAACGTGTGAAACAAGCTGCTACCATTCTGGAATACAGATGCAAGGAGGCGCTGGCTAGTTTTCCACGAAACGGGAAACTGTCTCCCAGCTGATTTCACTACTATTGCCATGTTCACCACCCCATCACGGTTGCTTTAGGCAAAGCAACCATCACCCGATGCCCATAGATCACCGCAGCCATCTCAGCAGGGGAGTGGGCTGCCCAGTGCCCGAGCTTTTCTCATTGACATTTGATCTGACTTCATCAGGTAAAACCACAACCTTGACTCTTTCCATAAGTAAAAATATTCATGTGTAGGGCAACTTAACGCTTCAAGGAATCTGGGTAACTACTCACTTATTAGCTTAAGAGTTGATTGAAAGACAGAAGGCGACTTTGAGCTAGCATTTACTTGCTTCAAAATTGTGTTACTTTAATAGCAACAAACATCTTCTTAGCAATTGCTGATCTTTTTTGCTTGTGCAAATATTTGAGCATATGGACATTTAGGTTAAGTGCCTGATAGTCAAAACTGATGGAAGGCTGCCAATCATTATTTTTCAACAGTTTTCTAACCCAGTGTCACATGCTTATTAATTATGATGATGCTACCGTTTGAATGTGCCCCCAAATATTGTACGATGGAAATACGAAATTCCCAATACACGTGTTTGGAGGTGAGGTGTAATGGGAGGCACTGAGGTCTCGCTGGCTCTGACGTCACGGGTGGAGTAGTGTTAATGCAGGAGGTAAGGGCGTTATAAAAGTCACTTGGCCCATCATGCTCCTTCTCACTCTCTCACTGTTTTTGGTGGAATGATATATTAGAAAGGCCCTTCGTATTCCCAAGGGAGCAGGGTCTTCCTAGGATCCAGAATCCGCAGGACAATAAGTGCCTATTCACTATAAACCAACCAGCCTGTGGTATTTTGTCATAGCATCACGAAACGAATGAGGATGGGAAACCACAGTGAACATGTTACAGGCTTTTGGTTTGCATTTTTCAGGGCTTTGTTGATCACAGACTCGCTGCACTGGCTTCATGTGGGAGCCGGGCTGAAGAGCAGGCAGAACTGCAGACTTCCTCTTGGACTTACCACTACATTAGAACCTGAACATTAGCTGACAGGGTTCCAGGAAGTCTGTGTGGACGTTGCTATTGATGTCAGACTGGCTTTAGAGGGAATTGCTGCCCCTAGACTGAGTCATCCCAGTTGGGCAAACAGTAGGCTTGAACTAAGAATAGCTGGTGTCTTGAAATCTCAGCCAGGGGCCACTGGCTCAACTAATGATGCGTCTGTAACCATGTTTGCAGCTGAGCTTCAGCTTGGCCTAGTCGAGGCCTTCGTGGGAGTGACTCACTCAGCTCATACAAGCACTCTGCCAGGCTGCGTTGGTCACTATCTGTGGGACAGAGGAGGACACAGGAGTCTAGAAGAGATGGGCCCAGAGTTGACCATGCTGATGCAGAGAGCGAAATCCACGGTGGCAAACATTTTAACAAGGGAGAATTCATTTTGTTGGTGAGATGCATCCTGTCCACTTTCCAAGGGACTGGGACATGCACGGTTACATTCTCCAACCAGGAATCAGATGCCTCATCTCCCACCTGGGTAGAGAGAAGTCTCTCCTATTTCAAACACAAGAGAGACTTAGTTCCAGAAAGGTTGTAAATGCAAGTATCTGATATGTGGACAGCTGCGGGTTTGTCAAGCTGCTTTGCTATTCAGCGAAAAACATGTTTTCACCCTGGCCTTCACCGTGGGACAGAGAAAAGAGGCTATTTCCCCAAATTCCTCAAAACTTGGTTGTGTGACTTTGGACCATATTGCTACAGGGAACTAGTTTTAGAAAACAAGTTTGGCAGTTCCACAAACTTCTTTCTTGTATTGAAGTGACTTGTTTTTGCTTTGCCTATGAAAAGGAATTGTGGAATAAACTTGTGCTACAGTCTTACTGACAGTCCTCTGGAACTGCTCCTGTGTGTAGTGTGACTTGCTTTAATTATTTCAGTCCTCACTCCTCACTCAGGAACTGTTCGACTCTTCTGGCAGGCTCTGGCAGTTTGGCGACAGAACCGGAGACCTAAGATATTGGGAAGCAGTGAAGGACACGGCCGTCATAAACTAAAGAGAAAGGGACCAAGTGAGTAAAAATGGGACAAGACAGTAATGTCATGTTTTTTGTATGGTCTTTAATTAGAGACAGTCTGTATCTGTGGCATGAGACAAAGAAAGTGGAACTTTCAGGGCTAGAGAGAGGAAAGACAAACAGGAGGATTTGGAACAAAATGAGACTAAACCATCGGCTCCTCCCGAAGAGTTCTGTGTCTCTCCTAATAACAGTAATTCCTTGTTAGGAGAATACTTTGAGGATGACTTAGATCCTGATGAGGTTGCAGAGCTGGAAGATTCTGAGAGATATCCTCTGATTCAGGCTATGAATGTTAAAAAACAAACAAACAAACAAACAAAACTTGAGCCTTGGCAAAAAGAAATAAAAAAAGTTGGAATAGGGCTTGGAGGAAATAAACAGAAAAATTGGAGAATTAACTATCCAACTCCATCATTGTTTGTGGGCTTGGATCCTTCTCCTGGGATGGCTACAGTTGCTACAGTTCAAAAGACAAGTGGGCCTTTGCATTTGTCCCCTGTACAGGCAACTCTATCCCCTTTACAAGCTTCTTTACAACAGGCTAGGCAGAAAGGAGAAGATATAACTGAGTTTTATGGCTTTCTAGTCAGAGAGCAACCTGATGGATAGGGTAATATGGTGAGAGCCCATGCTCCTATATCTTTTAAACAATTGAAAGAATTAAAAACTGCATGCATTCAATGTGGTCCTACAGCACCTTTTACTCAAGCTCTGTTAAAGTCCTTGTCTACTAAGGCCCTCTGCCCAGGAGACTGGAAGCAAGAGCATGCTTATCAGGAGGAGATCATTTATTATGGAAGGCAGAATTTGCAGAGCACTGTCGAGTCACAGCTGAACTCAACTGAGCTCAAGGAGTTCCTATAACTTATGACATACTTGCTGGGGAAGGAATCTACAGGGAAACAGGACAACAACTGAATTTTGATGTGGACGTTTATGCTCAAGTAAATGCTACTGTCCAAAGGGCCTGGAATAAACTACCACAAGCAGGTAGACATGTGGAGGATTTATCTCAAATATGTCAGGGACCTGATGAATTATTTCAAGATTTTGTAGCAAGATTAATGCAAGCAGCAAGCAGACTTACTAGATGATGCAGATTGTGGACTATTATTAGTAAAACAATTGGCTTACAAAAATGCTAATAGTGCCTGGCAAGCAGCTTTGAGATCCTTTAGGAAGAATGAAAATATTTCTGACTATATTAGGTTATGTTCTAACATCGAGCCATCTTATACTCAAGGAGTGGCCATGGCTGCTGCCCTATGAGGGAAGACTATTAAAGAGGTATTATTTCAGCAACAGAAAGGCCCAAAGAATGGAGTATTTGGAAGTTGTTATGGTTGTGGGCAAATGGGACATCAAAGAAAAAATTGTTCTAATGCTGGTAAGAAAGAAGGGAGTCCAAAGGAACCTGGTCTATGCCCAAGATGTAAAAGAGGAAAGCATTTGGCTAATGAATATATGTCTAAAAGAGATGCTGCAGGAAAATCTTTAATGCAGAGAAACTGGAAAAGGGGCCAGGCCCAGGCCCTGCAACAATGTGATGGGGCACTATAGAACTTCGTCCCTCAGCAAGGAAATCCATTCAGGACTTCTGTAGAGCAACCACCGGTAGCACAGGACTGGACCTCAGTTCCTCCACCTACACAGTATTAACTCCTGAAATGGGGATGCAGGCCCTACCTACGGAGTTTATGCTCCATTACTTAGGGGGACTGTAGGATTATTACTAGGAAGAAGTAGTACTAATATGCTGGGAATTTTAGTAGTTCCTGGGGTAATTGATGCTAATTTTGAAAGGGAGATAAAAATTATGACACACTCTCCAAATGGAATTTCTGTAAATAAAACAAGGTCAAAGATTAGCCCAACTAATATTGCTTCCCCAAGATCAGACAAAAAGTGCAAGTAAGAAGGATAGGAGAGGAGATGCAGGTTTTGGATCCTCTGATACTTATTAGATAGCAGGTATCAGTCACAATTGACCTGAACTAGTGTTACAAATTAATGGTAGAAAATTTACAGGGTTATTGGATACAGGAGCTGATGTCTCTGTCTTAGCTGCTGATTAATGGCCTATGCTTTGACCTAAACAATCCTTTATTACACAATTACAAGCGTTAGGACAAAGCCAATGCCCTGAACATTTATGAATTAACTTGGAAGGATGAGGAAGGACATGAGGGAAGCTTTAATTCATATATTGTTCCTGGCCTTCCTGTTAATCTGTGAGGCAGAGATGTGATGAGTAACATGGGAGTGTATCTTTACAGTCCTAGTAATGTAGTTACCAATCAGATGCTTCATCAAGGATGTTTACCAAAGTCAGGATTAGGAAAATTCAGACAGGGCATAGCTCAGCCATTAATGCCTACTCCAAGAAATTTTAAAAATGAGGTGCGTTATTTTTAGGGGAGGTCACTGGACAACCTGTACCCCATGCGTATTCAATAATGTAGAAAGCGATATTCCTGTGTGGGCGGATCAGTGGCCTCTTTCCCTTGAGAAGATTAAAGCCACTGAGTAGTTAGTACAGGAACAGCTTGAAAGCAGCCATATTGCTCCATCAAACTCACCTTGGATCTCCCCTATTTTTGTTCCAAGATCTCAGAAAAGGAAATGAGACCATGGAGTTAGTGGGACCCTTGCAACTGGGATTACCTTCCCCTTCTGCTATACCTACTTTTAAGATTATGCTAGATTTGAAAGATTGTTTTTATCCTATTTTGTAGTCTTGCTCCTCAAGACTACAAAAGATTTGCTTTAAGTGTGCCATCAGTAAATTTTAAAGAACCTATGAAGAAGTGTCATTGGCTTGTATTACCTCAAGGTATGGCAAAGAGTCAAAACTTATGTCAAGAATTTGTGGGTCAGGCTGTTATTAAAGCGAGACAAGCATACTCTTTTGTGTATATTTTCATTATATGAGTGATATTTTATTGGCTCACAAGAATGAAGGAATTTCATTAAGTGCTTTCGCACACCTACAACAAGCTTTAAAGGATCAAGGTTTAGTAGTTGAACCAGAAAAAGTGCAGACAGAGCCCCCTTATTCGTATTTGGGATATAATTTATACCCTCAGTCTACTATGCCTCAGAAAATTCAATTAAGGAAAGACAACCTAAAAACTTTAAATGATTTTCAAAAGTTGTTAGGTGATATCAATTGGCTTAGACCCCATTTGAAGTTAACTACAGGAGAGCTGAAACCACTTTTTGACATTTTAAAAGGACAGGCTGATTCTTTGTCAAAAAGGGAACTTACCAACGAAGCTCGTAATGCTTTGCAAAAGATAGAATTAGCTATTGAAAAACAACATGTTCAATATACAGGTTACTCAAAAGAATGGGGTGCATATATTTTGGCTACTGTTCATACTCCAACTGCTGTATTGTGGCAAGAAGGACCATTTTTATGGTTGCACTTGCCTGAGTCTCCTGTGTGAGTTCCTGTGTGAAGCAGTGGCTAGTTTAGTTCAAATGGCTTGCATGGAATCTTGCAAGTATCTTGGTAAAGAGCCCTCCTTAATTGGAGTTCCTTTTACCAAACAGAAGGTAGATTGGTTATTTCAAAATGCAGATTGTTGGGTCATTATTTTGTTCATTATTTAGGACGAATTGACAATCATTATCCAAAAGATAAATTACTTCAATTTGTTTTGCAAACATTACCAGCCTCAGCTCAAGCTGTAGAATTACGAGCTGTAGCTGCAGTCTTTAAAAATATGGCTTCTATTTCTTTTAACTTATACGCTGATAGCCATTATATTGCTAAGGCTTTGCAAGTCCTAGAGACTGTAACATTTGTTGATACAGTTAATAAACAAATACAAGATCTATTTAGACAGCTACAACAAAGTATCTAGAGTCATGTACAGCCTTGTTATGTAGGGCATATTAGAACTCATTCAGGACTTCCTGGACCTCTAACTTTAGGGAATGATTTAGTTGATCAAACCACATGCTTGGTCGGATTAACTCAATAAGAATTGCCTCAGCAGTCTCATGTCTTACATCATCAAGATAGAGCTAAAAAAAAGCAGTCCAGACAAGCTGCCACACACATTGCAAGATCATGTTCTTCTTGTCCTGAACAGTTTAATGTACCTCAATATGGTCTCAATCCTAGAGGCTTAACTCCCAACCATTTGTGACAACTGGACGTAACTCATATCCCAGAATTTGGAAAACTGAAATATGTTCAGGTAACAATTGATACTTTTTCAGAATTTATCATGGCAACTCCCTTAACAGGAGAGAAGCCACCAAACACGTTATAAGTCATTACTTAAAATGTTCTGCTATAATTGGTATCCCCTCCATTATAAAGACTGATAATGGTTCGGGATATACAAGTCAAGCTTTTCAGAGTTTTTGTGTTCAAATCAATGTAAGTCATAAAACAGGTATTCCATATAATTCTCAAGGTCAAGGAATTGTGGAGCGTGCCCATGGATCTCTTAAGTACCAATTGCAAAAAATAAAAAAGGGGGAGTTATATCCCCAAACACCACAGAATTATCTTAATCATGATCTCTTTATTTTAAAGTTTTTGAATGTGGATCTACAAGGCCGTTCTGTGATACCAAAGATACCAAAGATAATTATATCCAAGTGAAATGGAAAGCTCTGATTACTGGAATATGGCAGGGCCTCGATCCTGTATTAATCTGGGGAAGAGGGCATGTTTGTGTTTTTCTGCAGGATGCTGAAGGAGGCCGGTGGATGCCAGAAAGGTTGGTGTGATTGCGAGAGATGTTCCCCAGAAGGAGGATGCTCCTGCTGCTGACAATAATGAATTCTGTCCTGATGGTAAATGGAGAGCTGCATTGGGCTTATGCTCCTGACTCACCTTTGTTACATTCTCCTCCCAGGAGATGATATTGTGCAGAGAAACCTTTTAGATACAATGTGACTGGACTTGATTGGTCTGGTAATCAGTAATCAGGAAAATTTTCAACAAAATCAGGAAGAATGGGAAAGAGGACTGACTATGGGACTTTGGCCTGATTCTGGTTTTCAGCAGACCTATATTTGGAAGCTTGCTGCAGAAACTCTCAGGAAGCTCTGTAACTGCCTGTGTAAATCCTTCTTATGCTTTGTTGTTTAGAAATGTTAACATTTTTACACAAGATTCAACCTTTAATGTTTCTTGCTATCAATGTAAACTAACAAACTGTATTTCTTTTTTTAACATTTCTTTTTTAATTTATTTTTTATTACAGTTTATTCACTTTGTATCCCAGCTGTAGCCTCCTTCCTTGTCCCCTCCCAATCCCCCCCTCTCCCTCATCTCCTTCCATGCCCCTCCCCAAGTCTACTGATAGGGGAGGTCCTCCTCCCCTTCCCTCTGACCCTAGCCTATCAGGTCTCATCAGGACTGGCTGAATTGTCTTCCTCTGTGGCCTGGTAGGGCTGCTCCCCCATTAGGGCGAGGGGATGAAAGAGCCAGCCACTAAGTTTATGTCAGAGACAGTCCCTGTTCCCATTACTTAGGGAACCCATTTGGAGACTGAGCTGCCATGGGCTACATCTGTGCAGGGGTTCTAGGTTATCTCCATGCATAGTCCTTGGAGTAATAGTCTCAGAAAAGACCCTGTGCCCAGTTTTTTGTTTCTTTGTTTGTTTGTTTTGGTTCTGTTGCTCTCCTTGTGGAGCTCCTGTCCCCTCCAGATCTTTCTATCTCCCCCTTCTTTCATAAGATTCCCTGCACTCTGCCCAAAGTTTGGCTATGAGTCTCAGTATCTGCTTTAATACCCTGCTGGGTAGAATGTTTCAGAGGCTGTCTGTGGTAGGCTTTTCCCTGTTTTCTCCCTCTTCCAATGTCCATCCATTTGCCTTTCTGAGTGAGGATTGATCATCTTACCCAGGGTCCTCCTTCTTGCTTAGCTTCTTTAAGTGTACAGGTTTTAGTATGATTATCGTATATTATATGTCTAATATCCACTTATAAGTGAGTGTGTACTGTGTGTGTCTTTCTGCTTCTGGGAGAAGCAGACCTAAAAGAATGTTTGGGTTAATTATGGCACTTATGGTCATCTTTTTACATCACTTTTATAGAGTGTTATAGGACTTGGACTTGGCTTATTACTCTTATTAGGAGCATGTCTCCTACCAATGATAATTAAAACCTTCATCAAGGCCTTCTGGAATGTTAAAGCTGATATGCATAAGATTAAACTCCAGTGTCTATCCTAGTGGAGGTTGGTAGTCAAAGACATGTAAGATCTCTCTGAGGAATATTCAACCTAAGACAGGGCATGTATGATGAAATTCATGTACCAATGATGGGTAAGAATATATCTTTCAAGAGAGATAACCTAAGAAAGGTACAATCTTCTGTTCCATAGCTCTTAAGCTATGGTCTTTTAAAATATTAAAAAATGGAGACCTGTGGAAAGCTGCTTGTTTGTTAAGCTGCTTTGTTATTCAGCGAAAAACATGTTTTCACCCTGGCCTTCACCTTGAGACAGAGAAAAGAGGCTATTTCCCCAAATTCCTCAAAACTTGGTTGTGTGACCTTGGACCATATCTGCTACAGGAAAGTAGTTTTAGAAAACAAGTTTAGCAGTTCCACAAACTTCTTTCTTGTATTGATGTGACTTGTTTTTGCTTTGCCTATGAAAAGGAATTGTGGAATAAACTTGTGCTACAGTCTTACTGACAGTCCTCTGGAGCTGATCCTGTGTGTAGTGTGACTTGCTTTAATTATTTCAGTCCTCACTCCTCACTTAGGAACTGTTTGACTCTGCCAGCAGGCTATGGCACCGATATTCATGAGAAAATCAGATACATTCAAAGATACTTCAAAAGCAACAAAGGCTCTCACACTTGCACAACACCAAATTTGTAGATTCTGTCCTATTATTGGCTTTGCTTTAACAGGCTGCAGATAGGAGAGAAATAGATGGTGGTATTTTTAAGCAACAGCATGGTGGGGCAGTTACTCTGATCTGGCTTTCTTTGCTACCTTCTATCTGGTTCTTTACTTGCCACTTAGATTCTAAAACACTTGGTGTGGAAATCACTCATTGTTATTCACCTGCAGGTGACTTAACAGGTCATCCCAGAACCATGACAACCAATGTGAATGAGGGCTGGAAAAAAAATTCCTTAAGCAAAGCAGGTCTGAAGAGCAGCACAGGGATGCAGACACATTTGTGTCCAACATATAAAACCAAGTCCAGACTCTGATACTCAAGATCTAGAAACCTTTTTGATACAGAGTTTTGTATGTACCCCAGGATGGTCTTGAACTCACAGTAATCCTCTTGCATCAGCCTCTGACGTCTTGGGGTTATAGTCTTATACCATCATACCAGGCTAGAAACTTTAAAGAAAATATTATTGTGCATTGGTCAGTTTGTTGTTACTGTGACAAATATCTGAAACAAGTGAATATTTGTTTGGGCTCATGATTTCAGAAGTTTCAGCTCATGAGGCAGATCATCATGGTTGTTGGGAATGGTTGAACAGCACCATTCAATACGCACCTTATGATGGCCAGGAATCAGATACAGAGAGAGAGGGAAAGGGGAGGGAGAGGGAGGGGAGAGAAAGGGAGAGGAAGAGGGAGAGAAATGGAGGAAAGAAGCGGGAGGGAGAGGGAGAGGAATAGGTATGAGTAAAATATGCTCTTCAGAGACGTGGTTCCCCAGTGACCTATATCCTGTTAGTTATGTTCTACTTCCAGAAGTTTCAGCACCTCCCAAAATATAGTAAAAGCCCAGGGATCAAGCCTTCCACACGTGGGCCTACAGAGGACATCTCATATTCAAGTCATTGGCAGAGCGCTTGCCTAGCCTGTCCAGTAAAACTGCCCCCCCATGAAACTTTATGAATCAAGAAGATGCCACAACTGTAACTTCTGGAATGCCCCTTCCTCTTTCAATGTGAAGGCTTTTACAAGCTCATGCATAAAAAAAAATGCCATTCTTTCTCTGACATGTTGTCCCTGTTGAGGTTCTCATCATTTTGTCTCTTCTGTGAAGAGCTGTGTGGCTTTAAGCAAGTTACTAGTCCTCTCTCTGATCATTTTATTATTGATGAAATGGGGAAAAAGTAGCATTCACAATGTCCAGTGTATTGGACATTGATTTATTTTCTCCTTTAACCATAGCTTTTGAATACCCATTCTGTGCTCACCTAATGAGTCCAGCCTCCCCAAGGCACAATTCCCAAACTTTCCTTTCCTGCCTCCTTTGCAGCTAGCCTATGCTAGGTTATAGAAAACAGATTGAGGATGAACATCAATGTTCAACTATGAAGAGTCAGTTTACTCTTGGATTAGGGATGTTTGTTGACCTCTGGTCAGATGAACCATGAGACATAGATCCATAAAAGGAATTCCAAGGAGGTGGTATCACATGCAGTTTATGTTGGGGAGAGACAGAAAGAGATTTGTCTCTCAGAGGTGGCCATCATAAGGTTCAGTATCATGAAATGACCTGTCTGGTAAGATAATTTGAATGTTCCTGAATATTTTAGTCCCAATATGACCCTCCTAGACACAAAGTAAGGTAACTAGAAGCTTTAATTAAATAATGCATCTACTTCAGCCAAATTATATTTGGCTCTCTGCAACTAAGTACCTCCCAAGGCTGTTGTTAAGATTAAGTGAGCTGCCTACAGCCTTACTCTGAATCTGTCCAACCTTGTCTATTTCAGAAGCTAAGTGAGGTTGGGCTTGGTGGCAATTTGATGACAGATTAAATGAGTTATTCAGGTCAAGTGTTAGCAAGAACTCAATACTTTTGCTCTTTTGAGGTTTTTAAGTTATTATTAAAGGTTTCACATAATACTAATGTGCTTGACCTTAAGACATTTCTTAAAATTCCTTTACATGTGTCCCATTGTATAATAAAGTCTGCACCTATCCTTCTCCTATCCTAAGACTGAGGGGGTCTCTGTGAATGCTTCCTTAAAATGCAGGACAAGAAACACTAAGACATCACTAAGTGCAGCTTCTAAGTGAGGTTAGGAATGGCCTTGCATCTTCTGCCTTGGTCTGTCTTGGTCTCAGTCCTCACACTACGAGAAAGCTGGGGGCTCAGTCAAGAGCAAGAATCAACCACGGACATGGAGGGAACAGGACTCCAGCTTCTTTCAACCCCTTGTGATATTTGCTTGACAGAGCCCCTGTAAGAATGGCCGGACTGTTTTGCTTGTGAGCAACAGGATGGCGGTTGTTTTTAAAACACCAAGATTTGGGGCTGATGCATATAAAAAATTCCTGGCACTTTTAGAGTTTTCTCTGGCTTTTCAGAACACTGGGTGTGAGCTTTTCTCCTTGGTCTTCACTTTCCTGCTGTGTAGGAAGTATCATGTTCCATTATCACTTTATATCTGATGGGCATGACCAATGTTGACCACTTCACCCTAGATAGTGTGACTTTCCTTCTAGACATAAACCTGAACCCAGGCCTGGTTCTGGTATGGCACCTTTTTCCTGTCATCTAGGTCAAGAGGATGAGGCTACACTATCCCACCATGGAATCTGAACCAGTTAGGATGCACTGCTGTATGTAAATGTATCCTCTACATCATCTTTCATTCAGCTTTGATACAACCAGTGTCCCAGGTTCTACCCATGGGATTAGTGTGCTTTTACATAACTTTGACAGATAACAACAGATCACCCCAACACGAAATGGTTGAGAACAGCAGCTGCTATTCACTGGACCTAATTATTTATGGAGGAATTCAGGAGCAGCTGGGCACGGGTGATGCACATCTGCAATCCCAGTGCCAGCACTGAGGCAGGAGGATTGTGAGTTCAGTCAGACCAACCTGGGCTACATAGCCAAGAGTGTCATGAAACAACAAATACAAAGTATTAAGTTGCACATTTGGTTGAGGGGCTATGTCCTGGGGTCTTACAGTTATGAGGGCTGGAGAGATGCTCAGGGATTAAGAGCCCTGGATGCTCTTCCAGAGGAGCTGAGTTCAGTTCCCAGCACCCACACAGTAGCTTACAACCATCCATAACTCTGGTTCCAGGGGATTTATCATCTTCTGACCTCCACAAACAACAGGCATGTGAAGCACAAATGTACATAGAAGCAAAACACTCGTATGTATAACATAAAGTAAATCTATTTTTTTTTTTAAATGAAGGGCGGAAGAAGTTACAGTTCTCTGTCAAGCCAGCCTGCGTTCAGGTGAAAGGCTAATGGTGATGAGGGGTGGCCTTCTGATCTGGCTCCCTGGCATGGCCTCTGGTTGCCACATCACTGCTTAACTGTCCTCACAGCATTACAGCACACCCAGAGCAAGCTACTGGAAAGGCCAAGGAGACTGTAATAACTTTGTCACCTAAGCTTGAAAGGCACAGAGCTTCCCCTGGGTTCTTGGTCCCACAGATCAACTCTCAGTCAGTGTAGGAAGGACCACACAAGAAAGACATTGATATCAGGAGATGAGGACCCCTGTAGGCCACCTTTGAGGCCAGGTACCACATCAGTACGGCTGCCCTAAGGATGGGGAGTTGGGACAGAAGGTTGGAGACTCAAGAGTTCAAGGCCATAGCATTTGTTTATAATAAAGTTTGAAGTTGGGTGGTGGCGGTGCACTTGGAAGGCAGAGGCAGGCAGATCTCTATGAGAGGCCAGCCTGTTCTACAGAATGAGTTCCAGACAGCCAGGGCTACACAGAGATACCTTGTCTCCAAAAAAAAATAAAGTTCTTTGGGATGTTGCCGAGGAAATATGAGGTATGGGGGTAAACAAACCAAATAGGAGGCCTCACTTGCTTTGGTCAGTAAATATTTAACGGCTGAAATGCTATTTTTTTAATTTTTAAAAACTTATTTATTTTATGTATATGAGTGTTTTGCCTGCAAGTATGTCTGGGCAGCATGTTCATGCAGTGCCTACAGAATCCACAAGAGGGCGTTAGATCACCTGGAGAGAGAGTTAGAGACAGTTGTGAGCAGCCATGTGGGTGCTGAGAATTGAACCAGGGTCCTCTGAAAGACCAGAGCTCTTAACCATTGAGCCATCTCTCCAGCTCTTGAAAAGCTTTCTGTTAAGATGTCTTGCCTTTAATTTTTTTTTCTCTAAAGTTGGTGGATAATATGAATTTTCTTGAAGATAAAGAGTTCTTCACTTAAAAAAAAATGTAATCCCTAAACTGATTGTACATAATTTAAAAATGACCTATTAGTCTATCAGGAATAATGGTCTTTACTTGAGCTGTTATAGCCTGAATATGAACTACGGGAGCCCAACTCACCCGTATTAATTCATCCAAATCCCCTTACCTTTCTAGATCCCTCTTCTGAATTTCATGACATTAAAGGTTATGATTTTACTGTATGAATCTGGGAGTTGAACATGAAGATGAAATCTATAATAATTACATATACACTGAGCAGTGTGTTACTTTCCAATATTGTAAGAGAATAGCGAGGTAGCCAAGTTTAAAACACAGGTTTACAGGCTGGGCCTTATGATATACCTTATATACCTTTGATCCTAGCACTTGGGAAGCAAAAGCAGGTGGATTTCTGTGGGTTGAGACCAGCCTGATTTACATAGATAGTAACAGCCAGAGCCACACAAACTGTTTCAAAACAAAACTGCAAACAAACAAACAAACAAACAAACAAACGCAGTAGTGTGTTTACTTTGGTTCATGTGTTTCCAGGATTTGATTGAAGACTGGTTGGCATCATCGCTTTTGAGCTGTGTGTGTGTTAGGTGTGTGACTCATCGAGAGTACGTGGAGAAACTGAAAGTCTCTCACCAATGGGAAAAAAAGGAGGAAGGAAGAGATCATGGTCTCACAGTCCCCTTGGAGGGCATGTGTCCAGTGACCTAAAACCTCCCACCGCAAAGCTTTTACCACAGCCTAACAATGACAAGCTGGAACCACGCCTTTGAACTAAAAGCCTTTGCAGCACATTCCAGATCCAAGCTGTAAACTCACTTGTTTCCATTTTGGAAGTTTATCTACAAGAAGAAAAGCAGCCACACGCTCGGGTAGAAGTGTGATGGCACGTACTGCAGAAGTATTGTCACAAGGAGCACAGGAGACGACCTTAATGTTCACACATGAGCCAAGGAAAGTACATTCCACATTGAGACATAATATGAAGCCACTGACCATGGTGAATTAGAGGCAGGTGCACCATGACATAGTAAATCTTCTCTTGTTGTTTGTGTTTTGAGATGGGGTTTCTCTGCATAGCGCGGACTATCCTGGAGCTCACCAGGTTAGCCTCGAACTCAGAGATCCACCTGCCTCTGCCTCCTGAATGCTGGTGTGCCCCACCACCGCCCAGCGACACCGTACATCTTAAAAGAACATCAAAGTAACATATAATATGCAATACTATTTCTGTACAAGATAAAAGACAGCGTCTTTGTGTGTTTGCATGAATCTGGGGAGAAAAATGTCAGAATTTTTTTCAGTAATCTGCTTACCATTTTCAGGGAGAGGGTGTTGGGGCAGGGGCAAAAACAGGACAGAAAATGTTCAGCGCATCCTGAGGGCCAGCATCCATACTGTCATTTCACTGCGACCTCAGTCACGCTAAGCGAGCAAACAAATCTTCCTTCTGTAAGACACTCTATTCAAGCCTCCCTGTTGCCTTCATCTTTGTCTTTTCCTACATGAAGGTGACAAAATGCTCCCAAAGGAAAGCTGTGTGTGTGTGGTGTGTGCGTGCGTGTTCTGTGTGTGTGTGTCCATCTCTGGTGAGGCACAGGGAGGACGGAATGGGTTGCCAGTGTTTAGGAGGACGGCTGAGCTGTCTCTCAAACCATCGCTGAGCAGCGTGCTGCAGAGATGGAGCAGCTCCGGGGGAGGGGCGTCTCACAGAGGCCCTCAGGCCCCACTTAGCCTGGCAGCGTTTCTTGGGGAATATTGATCAAAAATGCTCACCTCTATCATCCGAGGCGCATAATGCAGTCTGTGAGTATTCATGGAAAAAAGCTTTTCTTGGCCAGGCTATTTTCTGAAGTCAAAAAGATCCTTTCAGGATCCGTAATAGCCATCCCTCCACACTTCACACCCTCAGTGAAAAGCACACTCCAATTTTCAGACCCTAGGACCCCACGCCAAGGAGGAGGAGGACGAGCGGGACCTATTCATGTAAAATAGTCCATCAAACTCAATGAGCATTTTGCCACAGGGGAAGAGAGGATACATAAATGTTAAGATTAAAAATTCCACCTGGACACACAGGAAAAGGCGCCCTTGTTCCTGAGATCATTTAATGCATCTCTTCTTTCTCTCTCAAATGTCCTAAATGGAATATTCAACCATATACATAATGCAGCCTGCTATGCAAGGCAGCGCATTGCTGTGATATTAAACCTGTGTTTTCATATCTGACAAGGACTTCCTAGTTTTTCTGACTTTAGTTATGTAAAAAGGCAGAATTGTTTACATTATTTTTTAATTTACCTATTTATCTATCTGTGTGTGTGCCTATGTGTATGTAAAACTAACAACAAAAAAGTGATGCAATTTGAGCATGTTCTCTTCCGTGACACTTTAGCAGATGTGTCACTTCCCATGATTCCATGCGGGGGTAGTTACTTTGTGGTAGCTGCTGGTCAGCCACTTTGGAGCACATGTGAAAGACAGCACCTTTGGGCAGGGGAAGTGTGCCATAAACACAGGACCTTGCCTTCCTCGGCTGGGCTATCATCCATGCTGGAGAGACCCTACAGCAGACAGCACGTGGAAAGCCTGAGCAACTCTTGCCAGCAGTCCCTGGGGTGTTCAAGGACTTTGCTGTGTCTTTACCATGGTTTTCTGGAATTCTTAGCCCTAACTGCTCTTACGAGGCAATCACAACTTTGATCAAGAGCTAAACACTACATGGCTCTTTTGACTCTGGAAGGTGGGAATGAACTTCAAGGGTGTGGACACTGCACCAGGCTCACCTCGGTGCCCTTCTTTTTTTTCAAAGTCTTTGTTGTTGTTGTTGTCATTGTTAAAGACCTGTGTGATCTGTCTTTCCAGGAATGTGCTATCTGGTGGTTTTTTTTTAAATTCCCAGTAGGGGTTAGTTCCAAGTGATCTTTTTGTAGATGATAAAGAGAGGACGGATTTCTGGCAAACCAGATCCTCGCAGTGCCAAAACCTTGCTGTGTTCAGCCTGTCTCCTAGGACAGTAACTCAAGAGTCTCAGATGTGGACTTAGGAGTTTAGAGGTGGCTAAACTCCAGTGGGCACATGAAAGCTACAGTGTCCAAGAAACAGTCCGGGCACTGTTAGGGACAGGTATTGGTGCTGAATGGAGCACTAAGACCAGGAAACCTGGAGACTCAGCTATTGGCTGGAACCACAGCCAAGCTGCTGGAGAGCCAGTGAGGCCCTTTTTTTTTTTTTTTTTTTTTTTTTCTACAGCGGAAGTGGATGGAGGACAGGGATGACGTAGAGCAGGGTGTTGAGGAACCACACATGCAGCAAAGTTTACTTTGTGATCTTTTCTCACAACCTCCATGGGTTTTGCTTGCGTATTTGAAAATGAAATGCAATTAAAGCCACATCCATTCACAGAAAGAAGAGCAAACAAGAATAGTCCTCCTTGATATGTTTCCATCAAGTGGCCTTAGATGGCACACAGAGCCACATCATGGATGTGTGTACAGAAGTGAAGATTGTAAATGTGGTATCTGCTCACTAGGAGATATTCTATTGGAAGAAACAAGCATCTTCCTTGGAATACAAACAAAACAAAACAAGCCCCTCCCTCCCCCATGACTGCATTCTTTTAATAATGGTCCTTTTCATTGGAAGCTGGACTCCCTGGCATGGTCTGGGACTCCATGAGGGTGCTGATGAGGGTTTTTGATGACTCAATCTCTTTCAGGAAGCATGGTGCCTAGAATCAAGCCCTATCCATCTTTTTGCTATGAGAAAGTAACCTTTATGAGACAACAGTGACACAGCCTTGCACTTCAAGTGTCATTTCCATATCCGAGAGGCGTCCCGTATCTGAGAGGTACCCCAACGTGACCCCAGAGGAAAGCTCCCAGTGAAGCCTGGAAGGCCATCTGCCCAGCTGAATGGTTAACAAGAGGGAGGAACACAGCTCCACGGGGCAGCTGTAGAGCAGTGGGCCACCAGCTCCGCAGACAGGGGGGGCTGCCAAGAACACCATCGGCAAGGTTCCTCTAGCTCCCCAGCTGCTCCCCAGGCACCCATCACCTCCTGGATACTATAAGGGATAGAGATGCTTTAGCTCTACCCTGGGAGAAAATGAGGCAGGAATCCAATTCCTCCTTAGCAGCACCTAAAGGAAACAGAAGGCCGAGAAGTACCGCTGTTAACTCAGAGTTTGAGTTGTTACTACAGGGAACACTATACATAAGCTCTTGATTATCAGTTAAAAGCTAAAAAGAAGCCAGGTCAATTCAGGCTCCACCTCCCACTTCATTTCCCAGCATACACCAGGATGACCCTGTCTCCAGAAGCCAACATGTTCTGCAAGGAGAGGGTACTCAGCAAACATTTGCTAAAGGAACAAGTGAATGACGTTTACAAACCTGGTTGTTTGGCATCCTGAGAATTCATTGCCCAGTATGCTCTCAGAGACCATGGGTTAGGCTGCAGTGTAACTGCTAGAGTCCCAAGGCAGCAAATATTAATCCCTGGCTTCAGCCACAGTAGAAGGAGGCCAAATTACATGTTGTCTGTCACCTAGTAACAAAGTCCTCAAATATACCTTACTTACTTCTTAGGGGCAGGGACTCTAGCTAACACAGGTGGATGCCTAGGAAAGATAAAGCAGGAGGCAAAGGTCACTGTGAGGCTTAATACCACTTGCAGAAACAGACCATACTGGCCCACTCTGCCATCACGGAGAGGGATGGGTGTGAGTGAGGATAGACAGAGGACAGGGCTGGCGTTCCCAGCTGCAGATCAGGGTCTTGAGGAACCACATATGCAGCCAAGTTGACTTCATGGTCATCAGAGGCTGCAGCTCCTCCGATGGCTGCACACTAACATTCCATAATATGAACCATGAGGCAGATTCTCCGTGAGTACGTGTAAGCTTTCTGAATGGTATCAGCTACCATATTGGACACCTTTGCCGGCTCTGGTTTACACAATGCTTTTGAATAACTCTGTTCAATAAAAAAAAAATACAAATCAACTTTTTGTTAGATGGTGGAATAAACTTTTATTTTCCTACAAATTATGAGAATGTCAGAAACACATAAAGCCTAGATGCTGTGTTTCTAATTCATGAAATCATCACAGTAAATCAGACAGAAAAAGGGTGAGCTAGAGTTGAGTGGCACCATTATGGAGCTAAGCGTATTCCCAGCTTGGCTGCCTTTGTGGAGTGTGTCCTAGTGCACACAAACACTCCTGCCAGGGCGGGGCAGTTTGAGCCCCTGCCCCTACCTCAGAACACCTAGATGTGCAGCATTGGGAAGTTAAATAACAAGAAACCTCAAAACAATCAAATGACATGCTATAACTTAGTTTATCATCTCTATCAAATTTCCCCCTATTTACACGTACTAAACACTGTAGACCTGAAACGAAGGAGACGCTTGGCTAATGTGTACATCATATACATAGAAACTAGGTGCAAATACAAGGCTGGGTGTTTCTTGAAGAGTTTCCCTTAAATGTGACACCCCCTTCAGTAGGTAGGGAGGGACACGGCTACACGTGAGACACGCAGAGAGGTTTAGAGGGCTCATCACACCTCCACCACGGGTCTGTGGAGAGAAGGGAGGGACACCTGAGGACAGTTAGGAAGACAGGGTTTGCATGGCTCTCTGGAGCTGTGATCTCCTTTGTAAGGCTACGGGTCCCACTGATCAGCCATAACGCAGTCAGAGTCCACCCTGGGGCTCGCAGAGCTGCAAGCTTGGCTGCAGAAGACCCTTTCGAAGTCACTCACCAGGATACATTTCTTCAGCCTGATGAAGGTCTGGCTATTTTTAAAAAGTTGTAATTTTGTGGGATTACTATTTTTTAATAGCATAAAAGTCTAACCAAAAAGACTATAAACATCAGTTTTCCTCATTATGGACACCCGGAAATCAGCATGCAGAAAAGTAAGGGTGCTGGCCAGGCCCTTCGGGAGCTCAGGGAGTCTGATCACACTCTGGGGTAATTAGGGACACTTTTATTACAGATGGTTGACCTACTAATACTAATGTGATGAGTGGCTCTCTGGAGGGCCTCGGCCGGATGAGTGACCCTTAGCAATTTTGCTAAAAGACATTTATTATGAAAACATAATATTTGCCTTTCTGACTGGAAAAAAAGAAAAAAAAACAAACACCAAACTTGATCATTTCAATTTTCCACCCCAAATAACAAGAACTGCTAAATCCAACTGAACATGGTTACCAGTCTCCATGTCCCCAACTCTGTGTCTCTAACCAGAGCTATTACCAAGCCAAGACTCAAGCAGGCATGCACGTGTGCGTGCACACACACACAGAGTGGGTGCGGCAAGACTGCGGCAAGACTCCAAGTATCACCGACACAATGGGTGATGTTATTACATCTCATTTTCCTTCTAGCACCATTAAGCTTACGTGAACATCCTGGGCCCTTAGAAAACAGCATACAGGGGTTAGAGGCTTTCTTCTGCTTTGCATAGTCCTGTTCTATCTAGGATCTTTAAGCAGCTCTCCAGGTGGTCCTGTCTGTGGGCTGGGGATGGAAGGCTGCTGAACTCCCTCCAGAGCAGGAAGACAGACTCTCCCTGCAGTTGGAAGGTGCTTCTAGAATGTGCTCTCAGAGTTCCCACTCACTGCAAAAATGAGTCTAGCTTCTGATCTGCCCCTTTCTCTGCCAAGGTCAGCAGCAGAAAAATCAACTGTTTAGCAGATGTGAAAGCTGGCTCTTCTGGGAGAATGGACACTGATGCGACAGACAAGCATGCTAGGAATAATGTGAGGACGGAGAGCAGAGGAAGGGAGAGAGGTGGCCACACAGAGGACCGCCTGAGTCTCTTGAGCCTGTCCTCTGCAGCTGCTTTCCTGCGCTGACTGATGGTCACCCTGGACATGCACACTGGGAAATGGTCTCATGTAGCCGAACCACGCAGCCAGGAGTGGCCTCTGCTGCACTTTCTGTTTCTCTCTGAGGCAGAGCATGGAATGGAGCAACTGGAGCTCTGCATGTCAGGGCCAGGGCACAGGCTGTGTGTGTGTTGGGGGAGGGGTGATGGGACAGAGGTCTTCCCTGTGAACTCACTGTTAGTTGCCAGATTCTAAGGTCCAAGATGTCCAGCAAGGTGCACACTCAACTCCTTCCCACCCTCCCACCTCTAATAGGCACAATACTCCTTCCTTGGAGCCAGGTAGGCTAATACGCATGCATGCACAAAGACATCAAATCTAATTGCTTGGAATCTGTTACCCTAACACTCAGGTGACAAGAACTGTTTCTGAGACCTATCTTGGTCTCTGAACAACAGGCAGGAAGAAGGCTGCAGGCGAGCTTTCAGGGGCACTGCACAGGGTGGGGGTGTTGCTCAGCCCTGGAGCTGGAGCAGGCACTAATTATGTGTGTTGGTGCGGTGGTGCCCGGCTGGGCTGAGCTGAGCAGGGACGCTATGCACTGCTTAGTGCTATCATGTTGACAGCCCTGTATTTCTAGACACTCCTGATCACTCTATGTGGGACCGTTACTCAGGACTGGGCAGGACTCCTTGTTGTCAGGAGAACCTTAGTCAGGGAGCCTCAGGTACCAGGTGGAGAAAGACTCAGAGATGGAGGTAAAACTTCCTGTGGGACAAGAACCTGGGGACAGCCAGTTTCCATGATGATGAAATTTTTAAGAAAACTGCAAATCCTAACACAAGGATTAGCAAAACCAGTATGGACAAAATTCCTTCAATGATTACACAATTGTTTTGTAAGCCCTTTTGGGAATCAAGCTTGGCTCTATAAATGCAAGGAAAATAACTCAGGGATACAGACAAGGGCCTTTTGCATCTTCCCTGTGGGCCCCAACCCTTTTTGCTACTGTGTTCTGCCTTAAGACTGGGCTTCTCCATTGCCCATGACAGCAGGTTTGTTCCTGATTGGTGGTTAACTTTTTCTTCTCTTCTCCTGAAGCCCAAGGTTTGGTGAGATTCCAGGACAAGAGGGACAAGGCCTTGTTTGAAGGTTCCACACACACTAGATCACCTCTGACCTCAGGGGTACAACAATGGGAAGGCTTGTTGCATGTGGCGGCACAGTGGCAGTTTCCTGGAGTCTGGATTTGAGGGTTCTGGGGAAATCAGGGGAGTCTTGCTGTCTCTTCCACATGAAGGATAAGGATTTTCTTGGGGTCCATTCTCAAGCTGGAGGTCAAGACCCCTGAAACGGAAGCAGAGAATGGCCATGTCACGAAGGCCACATACTGAAGGAAGTATGTGCAGTGCTTAGAAGTCAGAGACCTTGGTCTTTGGTAAATGGGTTTGAAGTCCTCCCTGCCCCAGAGTGTGTTGTACAAGGGTGTCTGCTGAATGCACCAACAAAGGCATGTCACTCCTTTTAGTCTGTGCCCTGAGTTCTTCTACCACAGAAAAGAAACTGCAAATCTGTGACACTCTGCAATAAGATCAGCCTTTCTGGCGAGCACAGAAGTAAAGACTGAAGAGAAAGGCATCAGACTGCAGCACAATGGAGTGGAAGCCATGAAGGAGCTATGGCCAGAGTCAATGGCAACGTTGTTACTGGGATCCTAGCATGTTTACATGTTGATATTTCACGTGAGTTACTACTCAGTTATTCCCCAAAGGGCGTAAGACTAGAGGTCATGCCTAAATTGCTTGTCTGAATGAGTCCAGATGAGCATGCAGCTATTTAGCACTAGAGGGAACAGGAATAAAATTAAAACTCGCAGCTCTGCACTCTTCCCTTCCCCAGGGTGGCTGTCCGGAAGCTCAGAGGAATACAAGAATGCCTACTGCAACACTCAGCCACTGTTGCAGCGTCAGCTGGCCTCCCGGAGGGCCACTCTGCGAAGGAGAGGATCATTTCATCACCCTTCCCCTTGTAATATATTTTTAAATGCTCTAAGCTTCCCTTAGTGGCCTGTGCGTAGGACAAATCTCAAAAGCTGGACTCTAGAGCCTTCTCCCAATAGGCTCCTTCTCTAGAACTACAGCCTTTGAAATTATCATTACTGGTGTTCGAAATTAATTTATTTAGGTTATTTTGTTTACATCTTTTCATTTCTGTGTTTGTTTATATATCTTCGGACCTTGCCTTACCCTTTCTGGGGAAGAGCTGCTGAAATCAATACTTACAAGTTCCCTTGACCTGGGGGGACACTCTGACCCCTGCACTCTATGGTTTTTCACTTTCAGATTCCAATGGACAGGCTTTCCCTTTCCACCCTTTCCAGGCTCAGTGAGGCTGGCAGAGAGAGAGAGAGGTCCTGGGCCCTTCTATTGTTTCCCTCTTCAGAAACAGGCTGCTAAGGGCTGGGTAATAAGCTCAGTGGTCCAGCACTCCCTGAGCGTGCATGCGGCCCCGCATCCGAGCAGTACAAAAATACAAAACCCAGGTTGCTTTAACCACCGGCAGCACAGCCAGACACCGCCACCCAAAGATCAGTGTTGTATTTGTTTGGCCGACATATATGTCTACCTGCTACTTGGTGTCCACAGTTAGATAGTTGTGAGCTGCCATGTTGAACACTGGTCTTCTAGAAGAGCAGCCAATGCTCTTAGCTGCCAAGCATCTCTCTAGCCTCCACTCACCCTAAGGATCAGGTTTTTTAGGCCATCTCTCCATCTCCTAGTTGTTGGGAGTAGGCAGGAACATTTGAAAAGGGGCAAAGGGCAGCTGGGGAAGCAAACCTGACTCAACCTCAGAGAGAATTCTGGTTTGAAATGCCACGCATTCTGATCAGATTAGTTGAGATTAAGAAGCCAAAAAAACAAAAACAAAACAAAAACAAAAGAAACAAGTCAATGAATGCTTAAAGATACTAGGCAAAGGAATGAAGCTTTGCTAATGTTTGGTTGGAAGGCAAACATTTTAGCTATACGCTGGTCTCTTTTACTAGGGAAGAAAGGAGGTGAGTGAGTCACAGCTTGAGTTCCTGCAGGTGGACAGAGTAGTGCCAGCTGCCCCACTGAGTAAACCTGAGCCAGCATTTCCGAGCTCTGTAGGCAAGGGGCCTGTGCTCCTAAAGGCAGGGACCTACCGGCCAAAGGCAAAGAGCAAAGCCATACCAGGGTCCAGTGCACCCATGACTCAGGCACTCCTTCAGTCCTTGACTTTTTGGTGGCACACCTGTACCCTGCAATGGTGCCCTGTGTTCACTGTGCCCCATGATGGGTGGGCAGGCAGTGGCTGCAGAGTGCATAGGTGTGGCACAATGAATAAGGGCTGCCTACTTGATACAGAGACCATAATTGCAAACTGCTGCCAGTGGCTGAGGCCTAGTCAAAGGACATTTTCCTCTGGTAGAGGGGCCTATAAATACAAATCTTTGCCCTGAAACTCCTACTGGGAAGAGATTTATAGTCCTGTTTTACCCTTTGTGGGTTGATATAAGTTAGTTCAGTTTGGGACACTACTGGGACCAGTCCAAAGCCATGGCCAAGAAGAAGAGAAGGGTTAATGGACTGATCTGCCACCTGCGTATCTAGCTGGCAAGTACGGCAGCCTGCTAGGTTAGGGAGGTGTTCTGGGTAAGCCACTTCTCTTTGTGTTGGGACTACCATAGGAACGTGCCTAATAAATGACAGCTTTCTTTTTTGAGTGGATTTAGCGTAGCCACTATCCAAGCCTCTCCAGCCTGTGAACCAGGATCGATGCTGGAGAGCCAGTTACCCAGTCCTGCAGTGGTGGCTGCCATTCTTCTGAGCTGTCTGTGCTAGGCCAGGATTCCAGACCCAGGACAGAAAGGTCAGGTCGGGAGGCCACAGCTGCCATCTCAGCTTGTTCTCTGTATCCTAGCCTGTGGATCCAGGGGTTTGGCGCCCTCTGCACTTTTGTCTGCTTTTGTCTGCTTTTCTTCCTCCAGCTGCTCTATTCAGCAGTCCTCCTTGCCGACCTGCCTCCCTGTGTGGAGGCCTTTAGAGGCCTCTGCTAAGCAAGTGGTCAAAGGCCAGGCCAGCACGCGCCTCTTCGTATCAGCCCATCTTAACACCATGTTTCTCCAGGCTTGGCCAACAAAAAAAAAAAGGGGGGGGGATGGGAGCCGGCTCTGTGCCCATGACTCCCCGTAGCCCCTACACAAAGGGGAGGCGACAAAGACATTCTCCATGATGGCAGGTGTTGGTGTCAGGTTCCACCCAGAGTGTACCCACAGAAGAAAAGGCAGGCAGAGCTGGGCTCCACAGGCAGCACAGACATGTAGGGGCAAGATGGTGGGCAGGGCCCCTTGGGAAAAGACAGGAGGAGGCTAAGCTGAGGCTCAGAAGGGGATGGCGTGTAAAGTGTTAGTCAGCTGACACTCCTCTTGAAAAGCAGGGCATGGCAGGGTGAGGGCCCACCAAAGTGTTAAGTCTTACCTTGCTCAGGCAGCATAATGATGCCATTACACATTTTAATCTGGAGGGAGAAAAGATAAGACTCCAGTGAATGGGGAGATGCGGCGCCACAGCTGCGGCCTGATAGCAACACGCACAGCTGATAACACATGGAACCCGCGGCTGTCCTAAAGCCTCGAGCATCACTCCTGGAAGTTCACCTGAATACTCACCTGATGGGACCAAGTGCTAGTCGGTGCCGGGTTTACAAGTGAGTTGAAGCATACAGACCTGAGAGAAGACCTCAGCTTCCCACTCCTCCACACCATCTTACTCCTTACACTTTCCACAGTTTTTGCTTTCAGAAAGCAGTTTTCTACCTCACTTCTTCCCTCCCCAACTCTCCTGAATTCCATATAGCTAGGCTCCTATCAGGTCTGGACACTATTAGCATCACAAAACACTGTACACACTGCCACAGTTAGAACTGCAGACTTCCTGATCTCACCTGCCATGGTTGGGTATTCTTCCTGCTGTGTCTCTCTGAAGTGTGTGCACTTCTATGAGCCTGTATTTTCCAGTCTATTGATGAAAACTCAGACCCTCATAGTGTACTTGAGGTGGGAAGCTGGGATCTATAACCAGCCCTGGGTGACCACATGGCACGTCCTTGTTCTATGAACGTGGCTCCTTCTCCATGTGAAGTCATGAGAAGCTCTGGGCTGACTGTGGGTAACAGACCCAATGGGTCCTTAGATGATAGCAAACAGAGAACGCCTCTGTGTGCAGGGGTCTACCTTGAGTGGAAGAGCCTCAGGTTTTCAGAGTGCCATGCCCCTGGTGCTCTCGCATGTAAGGAAGGGCTCTTTATGAAGGAGCTCCTTCATCTCACTCTCCTGCATTCCCCTTGGCCCTGGTTATGCTATGCACACAGGCTCTTGATTGGTGGAAACCCAGAAAGCAGATGGCGTGCTAACAATGGAGGGCTTGTTTGTAATTGCTGATGAGGACTGGTTTGCTCCTCTCCAGAGGGTCCCCAGACACAGCCTGGTGTGGTGTGCCGGCCCACAAAGACTATCTCAGCAACTGCCAATCCATGGTTGAGTTAAGGAGATGCATAGGAGGAGACAGTTGGAGGCTGCCTTGATTATTCCATAGGGCTCAGATGTCACCTGCTCTTGACATGCAAGCAGTATTCTTGAAGGGTGAGCTCCCAGTTGCTGAGACCAGGGAATAGGCTATATCTTCTTATTATAATCCCAGGGGTTGGCACATACACTATTGGAAAAGACTAGAAGGGAGCACTGTGCTTGGCTATGAGGAATGAGAAGAGACTGGGAGGATAAAGTATGATTTTCCACCATCTTTCTTTTCATCAATTGGAAACCAGATATGTTCTGAGTACCATTACAGGCTGTCACAGATGGTGGGGGAGGTAGAGCAGGCAAATAAACAGACTCATATTCCTGCGGTGTCCTAAGGCAGAGGACAAGTTAGGAAACAAGTCTTGAGAGACTCCATAGTGACTTGAGAGACACTGTACTACCGGGTCACAGTGTGTCTTGAATAAGAAGGCATGTGTTAGGTATCAGTGGTACTGGGATATCATCAACCAGTTCCTTTCCATGTGGGAGCACCTGGAAAGACTTCTGGATTGAGCCCTTCATAGTCTACCTTAGACACCAGCCGACCTGGCTGTAGCCCAGTTGGAAGCTCATATGGCAAGAGTTTGAGCCTGGAGAATCCAGGCCATTTTTAGAGAAGTGTTTTACCTTTTGGTGTTGTGTGACTTCTTTGATATTTTGGATACCAACGAGGATTTTCTTTTTTAATTCAGGAAATGAGAAATATGTTTAGAGAGATGTATTCTGCCTAGAGAATCTGTACGGCATGTTCCTTCCAGCTTTGAAGGAGTGCAATTTGAAGCAAGCTTCTTATCTCTGAGGAAAGCCTGCTGTCCAGCACTGGCACCTGGGGTAAATGTGGGCCAGAGCAGACACAAAACGTGGCTGCCTCTCCCCACATCCTTGTTACTGAACAGTCAGTATGGAAATGATTAACTGGTTCAAGATAATTAGGAAGGAGAATAATTTTGAGAGTTGGCATGGGTAAGGAAGAAAGACTGGACAGGGGTTCCAGCTTCAGGCAAGTGCTAACTATTCTCCCAGCAGGAAGGCAGGCAGAGGGGATCAGAGCGCTGATGGGGGTTATTCAGAACCCTTGGAATGGCTCTGAGGAAGGGAACAGGTGCAGGCAGTGGATGGGAAAGCCTGCACACGCAACTCAACACTGGCAACCCAAGACCGGTGGGGATTTGCCAGCCTAATTAACATCTCCAAATGGCCAAGCATGGCTTCCAGTATTTCCAACGCAGCAGCAGTGGCTATATCCTGGCTCCAGCCCTAGCACTGGAGTTGGCTTCCTCTGTTTGGTTGTTGGTCTTGCCCATCAACTTTGGTTCTGAAGCAGAAAGCCAGGACAGCTGGACCAACAAGCGTGGAGGGAAGAAGAAAGCGTTTGCATTGTGCACTGTGTGCAGGCACACTTGTGTAGGGCCTCAGCGAGCAGTCGGGACAGTGAGAAGAACTTCGCTGGTACTCTTCCTTTTGCCCAACTATTATGTGAACTCAGGAGCTATGACTAAGTTACACATTGGAAATGAGTAGTTCAGTGCCAACTTACTGGTTATGCCACAGTGGAGAAAGGTATCTGGGCCTCTTCAACATCTCAAAGCACATGGATGGCAAGGTTTCGGCTGCACTGCAGCCATAAGGGAGGCTGATGGTTTTCTCAAACTGGCTCCCTGGTGCACGGCTACTAGGGTGGTACTATTTTCAACAGCCCTAACGTCCATCAGCTGACGAACGGGTGAAGAAGCATTATTTGGTAGAAGAACCCCTCTTCTCTTAGGGCGCAGACTCTGGGAGACGTGCCATGCGTCAACGGGCAGTCTCACACCCATGCACGCATGCGCATTGCTAATCCAGTTTAGTGGGATACCAAAGAGAAAACATGAAGTTGGAAGTAGGGAGATCAGGATGGATTTGGATGAAATTATCAAAGTATAACCACGCTAACAAAATAAAATTTAAAAACACAATAAATGCTAAAGCACGAGTGAATGTTGAAAACATGCTACGTGGAAGAAGTCATCATACTGTCTGGGTCCATTTATGTGAAATGTCTAGGACAGGTAAAGGCATAGAAAGGAAGGTGGAGTAGTGGTTTCACAGGACTGGGGGTAGCGTTTGTGGAAGGAATGAAGATTAACTAAGAATGGGTTTCATTTTATTTCTAAAAGAAATGGAACATTCTAGAATTAGACTATGGAGATGGTTGTACAATCTATGAAAATACTAAAAGTAGCAAACATATACTTTCAGTGCATGATTTACATGATATGCAAATTATCTCATACAATCTTTTTTTTGTTTGTTTGTTTTTGTTTTCCTTTGTGATACTGGAGATTGAAGCCAGGGCCTTGTGTAGTGTCAAGTGTTTACCAATGAGCTATATTCCCCACCCCCCACCCCAATTAAAATAAAAGGTAGAACAGGACAGAGAGTGGTCTGAGAAACACAAGAATGACCTAAAGAGTTAGGGGGAAACCCGAACCTGTGGGTCCAGGAAGGAGAGGAGGACGGGGTAGTAGAGGCACCATGTGGATGTCACCAACACCTCCTGAGCTGAACCACGCTCAAAGCAAGCACACTTCTTGCAGGTGACATGCTACTCCTAGTGACCAAGGCTGACTCTAAGATGTCCTTAACTTGAGTTCAGCTCTCTGTGACCTGTTTAGGGAGGGGTTAGGAGTGTTCAGCCTCTGTGCTTCCTGGGTTTGGTGTATCTGTCACTCATGACTATTTTTTAATTCCCTGATAGGCATCAGCTTAAAAAAGTGTCAGGTTTGTGGTCATTTCTGGGGGGAGGAGTGGCGGCGGCTATGAGTTCTAGTATGTTCTGAAGTATCCAAAGCAATATCAAAGAAGCAATGGAACTCCTGGATAGGTTTATTGATAGAAACAACCCCTGTGGGGCTGGGATGGGACTGGGGCTATGGCCCTGTGATGGATTGCTCACTCAAAGTGTATGAGTCCTTGGACTCAACTCCTAGCACCCAAACAAGTGAGCAAACAAACAAAACACTCTTACTTTCTTTAGACAGTCAGGAGGCAGTGTGGGCCCAGGATCAAGGCTTTTTCTACTGGAGCTCTTGCAATGCACTCCACTGAATTTTGGAGCAGACAATAATTCAGTTCATGTTAGTTAAATTTCTCAGTTGTCTGTGCCAAAGTAGGAGAGCATTTGCTACTCACACCCCAAGTTGCCCAGGCCATAAATCCAACAAATTAGTCCTTTCTGTCTCTGAGGAGAATGTTTTGCTTTTGGGACAATAAAAGGGTTCGTTCCCCTTGGTCACCTGTCTGTTTACTCCTGTGGATTTATACTAACACAATGGGGCTCAAAGGCAGGGACCCTGAATGGGTCAGAGAAAGCGTCCTGTCTGGGAGAGAAAGATCTAAGTGCCAAGCCCAGATCTTACCATGTCCAGCCAGCCACATGATATGAAAACACTACCCTCTTCCATCCTTCACCTGCCAAGGAGATAAACCTTCCTCACAAGGGTAGGTGGTGGGCAAAATGCACAGAAATGGCCTGTTGCAAACAGCAGCTAAGGTCTGGGGAGTGCCCTGCAGACCTTACCTATTGATCTGAGAAGGGATCATTCCCTGCATTCCCTAGGCTGGCCTTGAACCCCTAGGCTCAAGAGAATCTCTCATTTTGGTCTTTCAAGTAGCAGGGCCAGCAGGCGTGCCACACTACACAAGGCTTTTTGAGTGAGACAAGACTGCAGGAATCTTGACCTTACATCCTTGTTCTTCCGGGTCACTCAGTCATTGATTTTTTTGTGTGCTGGGCACAGCTATTTACATAGCTCTTCAAGGCCAGAGGGAGGTGAATGACCAGATCAAAGTTCTACCTGCTGCATGCTCACCTTCCCCTACCTGCAACACCTTGCATTGCAAAGACAGGAGCCCCCACATTCTTTTCACCTGGATAGCCAAGGTGAGGGGTTGCATTTCACAATACTGTGGTGTGGGGCACCGCACACCCACAGAATGACTTTTCAGCAGAGATGTCTCTGCACTGCCATTCACTGCTCCCAGAAGTGTTAAGAAAGCTCCTACCTATGAGGGGTTTCCCCCGGCTGATCCCTGCCTGGCTTCTACAGAGAGCCTAGCTGAGAGGCAGCCTCAGGAAGGCAGAGCATCTTTCTGTTTCGCCCAATTCTATGCCTTTCCTAGTAAGTCCTTAGGACCCTCTTGTGGGTGTGGAGTCACTGTCTGGAGACCTTGCCCTGTGGGTTTTGTGAGATGCTCTGAGGAATGAAGCTGTTGTCCTACCATGGTTGAGCCGCAGGAGAGGTGTGGGTACCACTGGGACTCTGAGCTGGCCAGAATTTCAATACCTCATTGCGGCCTCCAGCAGGTTGGGACAGGGTGGGGAGCAGGAGACACACTGGCAGGTGGAGTTCATCTGGGATTTTATCTTGTATATTCTTTAAGTGGTTATTCTTTTTCTACCATAAGGCTGTAAACCTTCTTAGATGCCAAGAATTCAATGTTGGCCATATTAATGCTGTAAATTCTCTCTCCTTTCCTCCCTTCCTTCTATCTATCTGTCCTCTTGCAATAGTGATGCACATGTTTCCCATTTTCAAAAATTTTTTTCCACTTAGCCTTTTGTGGGGTTTTAAAAGCACATTTACAGGTCTGGCTCCCCCCTCACCTGCGTATCACCCCAAGTGTCCCTGGAAAAGATAGCACAAAACATTCCTTCTATCCAACAGCACACTCCAGTGCCAGCACGAAAGCTTTATTTGGCCTTGCTTTAGTTTGCTCTTTGCTAAGTGGAAATCCGAGCAAAATCATTGAGTCTTCCAGGAAGCTCCAGCTGCTAAGGCTGCACATGGACCACCTGCAAGGCCAGACTGACATGAAGGCCACAATTGCCATTCACAAAGAATGTGAGCCCGGGATGTCCCAAACCCTGGGCTTGTCCCAGTCAAACTCTGAAGGTTATTTTGAATAGTGTTTAATTAAGACTCATTTTTAAAACTCTGAGAAAGATTCTTGGTACCTGCTGGCCATCCCTTAGTAACTGCTTCAGTGTCCCCTGAGCCATAATTAGCAGTGAGGCCAGAAAGAGAGGCCACCTGCACATAAAACCCTGGAAGGCCAGGAGAGCGGGACTGGCTGACTACAGTCCCTCATAGGATGCTGACACTCGCAGCTGCTTCCACGGGCTCTCATTCTATACCACTCAAATAAGCCATCTCCCTCCCCGTTACTGGAAGCTCTGGACTGGAGTCTCAGTGCTGGCCAGGGTCTGGAGGGCCCCTGAGAATCTGAAAGGCTCTTCCCCAGTCTACTCAGTCTACCCTGGTCTTGCAGAAGACGTTTCAGTTCTCAGGCATCCTAAGTCTTAGCCAATGTTGCAAAGGTAAAAACTGGATGATTGGTAGATGGTATAGGACACAGGAGGCAAGCCCCTGTTCCCAAGCTCCAGGGTCACAAGACAGGTGGCACGGCCCATCTCAGGGAAGTCTCAACGTAAGTGGCCCAAGTCACTGGGTGGCAGGGGCGTTTTCACCTGCAGTCACATTTTGCTATAACTATCCAGGATTTTCTTTTTTCTTTTTGGACACAGATCCTTCATGAATATCTTCTTTCTCCATTAAGACTTCATCCTCCGCAAAAGAAGAGACACAGACCTCTTCAAGCTTTCCAGAACCTTGTATGCATCTTTCAGCAGTCTGCTCAGTGGCAGCAGCCTAGGGAGGGCAGAGCCATCTCAGAGATGTCACATCTGACAGGCTGCTGCATCACTGTTTAGCTGACCAAACGGAAAAATATGTCTACCTCTGCTTGTCTCCCAGAGCAACAGGAGGAGAGTAGCAGAGTGCTAAAAGGACACAGGGATGAATAAGCACAAAGCAAGGTGTGGTGACAAACAGGGCTATAGGGAGTTCTGTTTAAAACCCTCAGCACCATCTACAAAAGCACCCAGAATCAAATTTCAGTTATTCGGAACTGCACTATCCAGCCTCAGGATTAACCTGGCTCCTCACTTCCCCTCTCTCCCCACACCAGGCTTTGACCATATTGCTTGTCACTGACCCACTTTTCCTAAGAGATCGAGAAGGAGGAAGGCAGATGAAATGTAATTATAGGTGTTTGTTCTGCATCTTGCATCAGACCAAACACATCTGTGGTCTAGAGACACACCTGTACCACTTAAAGCAACAGCCTGACTTCTTTCTGCCTTGCTTTACTATTTTCTTCCTGTTGCATGTGTTGTGAGAAAGAAATGAGGTGCATTATTCTTTAAAGAATTTATAGCCCACTTTGGATAAGTGCATGTACACACACACACACATACACACACACACACAGAGTTTCATGTCTAAAAACCTGAGGCAGAAGCACAGATGCTCCTCTACTTGTAAGAGTTACATAAATCCATTGTAAGTTGATCACACTGAAAATACAGTGCTTTCACAGAGGAGCCAAGCTGGATAATAAGATTAAGAGTGGTTGAGAACTTTCTATCAATATTTTCTCATCTCTCCATGAATACATCTGTAAATTACAAAACAAAAGCAAAAAGGGTCAGAATTGAGCTGGCTATGTGGAAGGGATCTAGGCTTGGGCCAAAAAAGATTGTTTGGACGGGATGTGTCTCCAGGACACATGGCAACACTTTGGCCAGGAAGAGCCAAGTGTGCTGAGGGTATAAGTTGGGTTGGTCGTGTGTTCTTGAGTGGATAATGACACAGGAGAACTTATGTTTAAGGAAAATTTCTGGGCTCTCTATATGTAATTCTCAGATTTAATTCTGGGCTTTAACATCAAAAACAACCTGGCCACTACTGCTTAATTTATGGGACTATCAAAACAGGGTAGGCACTGGGTAGGCACATCCATGTGTGGAACAGGAGGAGAGGGCTATGTTGTCCAACTTGTCTGTAATCTTCAGTTGTTCACTCACGGTTTTCGCTGCCACTTAGTTAAAACTATTAACAAGTCCCCAAAGTCCCTTCCACTTCCACATTCTATGATGTTCTTTGCTAGTTTCTCTAAGCTACAATAAAGCTAAATACATAAGAAGCATAAGCATAAGCTGTGCTATCAATCTAAGCCTTACTAAGATCATTTTAGCAGGGATAGAGGAAGGAAGAAAGAAAAAGAATGAATACTAACTAAGTGAGTATACAGTGGGATTACCCTTTCAATTAACACAAAAAGCTTGCTGGATCAGGGTTGGAGTTTACCTGTCTGTTTCTGGGGGCTAACATGATAATCAACTGCCCAGTAAAATATTCCTTCCAGGATCTGTATGCAGAATGATAAGCCTGCAAGATGCTGGCATTGTGAGCACACATGCATGGCAGCCTCGACAGTGGGAAGCTGGTGGAGCTTCAGCCCTTGGGGAAAAGGCTAGTGAACTACAGAACTAGTGCAGCATCTACATCCCAGATTCCTTTTGGGAATAAAGTGTGACAAGATGTGCTGTCTGCAGCTTTGTGAATTTATTCCATTGGCTGCCGCCAAGCAGACCAAGTGCACCAGGTTAGGGTCTCTGGTGCAATGTCGAAAGCTGTTGTAGTGAGTAGCAGAAAAGAATGACGAAGAGTATCCTATAAGACAGATGAGAACAATGCTCCTTTCCAAGAGGCCATCCAGGCACACATTTGAGGAAGAGGAAAGTTTGCAGCTTTGGACGGTGGCAGCATCTTAAAACTGACCCAGACTAATCTGGTTTAAGCCCCAAATATGACCTACATTCAAGCAGCAGATAGCGGATCAAAGTAGGGTGACACATTTTCTTTACTTGCTCTATATCCCAGAGCCTCTGCAACCCCACCTGTCGTGAATGAGAAAGTACGGTTGACCCTGTCTTAGAGAAATCAAGGGCTGGGTTTTTGAGACTAACAAGTAAACAAAGACCTGTGCTCCCTCTGCTGGCCCTCCATAGCAATATTGAAGTGGGCAGGAGCCATAAACAGTGTTGGCATCTCAGGCAAACACCAGCCAATTCAGGGATACCAAGAACAAATCTCCTTGAACTTGGTTTTATACATTCCTCAGAATAAAAACATATTCTCACCAACTTTTAATTCTGAAAGTTAGATATTACACAAGGCATACTTACTGTTCTCAATTGCCAAATTGCTAGCTGTGACCTTAACAGTTACTTTGGGATTCACTTATCAGTGGACACAAGCGGATTCCTCCAACATTTTTAAGGCCCAGACACAATCTTTACAGCAGCTTCAGGGAGTGTGTTGCAGGGGGTGGGGGGGAAGACCCAAAACATAACAAAACAAAAACCAGCACAAGGAAAACCCCATGCAAGTCCAAACAAGTTTTTTCCCCATTTTTGTTCAGTAAGAGCAGTTCCCAAAGGTAAAGATTTACACCATATCCCTTTGGATAATGTCAAACATCAGACTGGATTCTCCAAGTCATTAGCATGCAGAAGAATGACCTCATGGTGAACAGATGCACTTGGCTGTGAGCTGCAGTGATTACATCAGTCCCTCCCCAACACTCGAGGGTGCCCATTCCAGTTAACCCTTTACAGGCCTCTCTGCTGTTTCCCTTCCTTGATAACATGAAAACACAAGCTTAGTCCTCTTTTCCCATAGATGTGTGGGTTAAGCACATACATGTATGCATAAAAGACATATGTTAATACTGGCTATCTTTTAGATTATTTGTTGCTTGTCAATAAGGGAAGGGATCAAATGGCAAATTGAAGGCAGGGCTAGGTGAGAAAGCCATCCAAATGCCTTTCATACAGAGTATTATAACTCAAGCAACAGATACAATGGGCTACCTTAAAATAGCATTTCTGATTGGGAAATGAATCTTTTTTAAAGGCCCTTGACAGAAGTTGAACTCTTATATATGGGCCCTGTGTCCCTATTCAGAAATTATAGTGCACTATGGACAGAAGTGCACTCATCTGGGTGTTCTGGCCCCAAGGTTGCATGGCCAGGGACTATGGAAGGCACAGACATTTCCCATCAGTAGAGCCTCTGGTCAGGCTCCCCTGGCACATCTCCTTCTCTCTACAGTAGGACTGTGTGCTGCCTTCTGCCATGCTATACTATACAATGCAAGCATCTTCCTTAAGGTCTGTATCCTTGCTGGGAGGATACAAACAAAGCCTAGCGAAGTCTGAGCATATGTATATAAGGAGCCCTAGGCCCTGCTTTGATGACACTGGTGGCCACAGAGACTATCCCTGTGTGCACTATGGGAGCTTAAGCAGTTCAGGGTCAATTTTTCCAGTTGGTCTGTTGCCTGGAAGAACAGACTTTGCCTCAGTCTCTGAGTGTAAGCTGGCTGGGCTGGGCTCCTCTGGGTTAGACTGTGCTTGTCCCAAGAAAATAAAAATCACCATGAATAACTGAAGTGTTTTCCTCTGGGTAAGTAGAAGCAGGGGCAGGGATCCCCCAGAAGTGAGGTCTACACATAAGCCAGAAGAACACAACAGCACTGGGCTGTTGAGCCCCATCCTCACAGGACTGTCCCCACATTGCAGTGAAAAACAGATAGCAGCTGTGAATACCACGAAATGTGATGTTCACGTTGATCTGAAAGGTTGAACCACATTTGTTTTTGTGTTCTACATTTGGTTTCTCTGCTCCAGGCATAAAAGTTAGTTCTACTGCCTACCTGATAAACTGTCAGAATTTTTATAATAACAAAAAAGACATCCCCCCCCCCAAAAAAAAACCCTGTTAACCACCCTCCCCCAATTGGTCCTACCAATCCAAATGCTCCTACAGTTTCACTGAATCTGAACTGGTTGAATAATTATGGACTTTATACAGAGGCTAAAAAAATATATAAAACAACAGCCATCATTGTTTCAATAACATCAATAATCATCATCTTAAAAATAAAGTTAAGAAAAATAAACATTTAGTTATTATTTAATTTTTCTTTTATTTTTAAGAAATGAAATGTTTGATTAAAAGTTAAAGGGGGAAAAGGCAGAAACAAAAACAAAAGCCTGCACTGAGAAACCACGTCCCAGTCAATGCCTCCAAAGGCTGAGAAGAGGCTGAACAGAGCGCTAACACATCAGCTTGCTGTGGGTTCCTCATGCTCTTTCACTGAAAAATTAGACACAATTTTAAACCTCTAGCCAGACTGGGTATGAAATCTTCATTTCCCTTGAAACAGATTTTTTTTTTTCTTGTCTTAGATAGAATGCTGGCAGAGTGTATAAAAGAATTCAATTCACAGCTGTTCTACTTTTTTTAATGTAAGAAACATTAATCAAAGCTCTAAGTTATAAGCTTTTCTCATGTTGCTCAGTATCCCAGTTCAACAAAGATCAATAGAGGCCATCCCTGTGTTTCTCTCGCCTCGCCAGGAAGCAGAGGCGTGATTATGTAAATGGGGCCCGCACCTCTGCCAGCCTGCTTATCTCTCAAGCCTTCTGCCTGCTGCTCCTGGCTCCCCATGCAAGTGCCTGCCTCTCTCTCTTATCTCCCAACAAAGCTCCAAGAGGCACGGACTGGAGCCAGCGATGTTAAACAATGACGCATGGCTGATTTTATTTGTAAGTGATTTATTTCACTGAATTTAATTTTTTTCACTTTGTGTCTAAGATATTTGTTAACAAGTCAGCAACGGAGAGGCAAGGCTGTGTTCAGAAGCAATTAACACAGGCTAGAAATCTATTAAGCATCCTTATAGCTAGGCTGAAACCAGGGAAGGTGAAGGAAGCCCCTCCTTGAGAATTTCAACATGCCAGAGACTAAATATCCCACTTAATCTCAGACAGGTAATTAATCTGTAACAGCATGCACAAATTTACAAGTAATATTTTGATTCTTTGGGAAAAAACCCTATAATAATCATATCAACAATTTAAGTAGCAGTCCATATTTTTTTTCAATTTGATAGAATTATATAAAAATAGTACGTGCCTAAAAACAAGGAAATCCCTGGAAAATTGTGCGATTTCACTGGCCTACTAAATGAAAAGCATTATAAGCTACTTTCTGAAGACTCCACACCAGGTGCTGCTCCGGTCGGTGGCTTGTCCACATGACACCAACCACTCCAGAGAGCAGTGTGCACGCGGTACTCTGTAATGATGGGCCTGGGGACACTGTCCTTCATGTCTCCAGCAGTAATCCCTGACCCTAGTATCTCAGCGGCATAATCCCCATTTAGCATTAGTGGCAACGGCTTCAACTGTGAGGAACTCTTTTTGATAAGTATGCAGTGATTTGGGCATCGCTTTTAAACAACATATTCCCAGCTCAGCAAGAAACCCACACTCCTGAATGAACTGGAGCACATTATTGAGAAAAAGTTCATTAACCTTGCTAGATTCGAGGGTTAACAGGATAGCTGAAGAAAGGAACACAGCGAACAGCTCGGATACAAAACAAATTAAAATGAATGTCATCATTCCTTTTGAAATTCATTAGTTGATTCAGAGGGAGAATGTTCTTCTTAAATTTGCAGGCATTTATCTGTGAAAAACAGGTGTACATCTGCTACTCAAATGCGTCTTAAGCGGGAGGGAGGAGAATAATGTAGACACTCACCCGTTCCACTGAGAGAGTAGCTGGGAGAGGGAGAAAAGACTTGAGCTGCGAAATCCTCAAATGTCATGACTTCCCGGTGGTTCTGAATTATTGCTTCCAGATACAGAGCTCGCTCTTCGTAGCTGCAGGAATTGGTTAAGGAGACAAACAAACGTGCACAATGGCACACAGAGCCCGGGCAATCTGCTTTAAAGGCCATTAGTCAGCTCTCCCTGTTCTAAGTGAAAAAGCATCTTGGAAACCCTTCAGCATTTTGTCAGAAAGTTAAATATTTGTCACACATAATAGTGAGATGCTAGTTTTAATACCTAGATTTCTTCGGGGCTTCATTAATATCAAACAATAACACCATTAAAAATATGTGTACCAGAAGTTACAGGATTATATCAGAGCACTGATTATATTATCTCTAAGACTGACTGAAACAAGAAGAGAGGTAGGTGATTGCAACAACACTGCAATCACACGATGTGACAGCCCTCGTCTCTGCTCCCGATCTAGGTCAACAAGAATTCTCAGTCTTAGGACACAGGGAACTGATACTTTAAGTAAGAGCTGGTGATATGCTGGTGAACACTTTGAACAAAAGTAAGAAAACATAAGTTATTGGGAAGAGGAAGTAGGAGTTTTATTCTGCACGGGCAGCAGAGCCTCTGAGCAGGGTAAGTGATGAGCATTAGAAAGTAAGAATGGGTACGGACGGTGCAGCAAATGATGTACAGTGCAACTGAAAGAGAGAGAGAGAGAGAGAGAGAGAGAGAGAGAGAGAGAGAAACCACTGGCTTCTAATTAAAGCTGCAGTCTGGAACACACAACATTCAAATGTGTAATCAAAAACCAGTCACCAATAAAACTTACAAGCGTAACACGCTGAAGCAACTTTCCAGCTGTCTTAATAGGACCCCTGTGTGTGGCAGCCTTTCACAGGGCAGAAAGCAAATCTTCCCCTTTGTGTGAGGCTTCTGTTTCCTCTGAAGGTGAATCACGCACTTGCAATAGCAGGCACCGTCACAATGATCTGAGCATGAATAGAGGCACTGCACATATAACTCTAGGAATTAACACGCGGGGAAGCCAGCATGATGCCTCATTTCCCCTTCCTCATTATCCATGCAAAAGTTAAAGGATGTGTTTTGATTATTTTGAAAATTGTGCAATTTCTCCATGAACACAAAACCCAGGGAATGTAGATTCCCATTGGTGTGTTGTCTGGGGCTGCAAAGAAGAAACATGATTCTGTATGTCTCACTAACATTCTGTGTATCTTAAAACAATCTTTTCAAGATGTCCACTTGGAAAATGTAAGCTGGGGACAATTACACCCTCCCAGGTAGTTTCTCTAGAGCTTATTTTCAAACTGGAGACACTTTCCCATTTTCTTTTGGCAAAGTCTTTCCAGCGATTTCTAGGCGTGGGCTCTCTCCTCACTCTCTTGTATCTTCAGGGGCTGCTGCCACAGCATGAGGGGACCGCAGGCATTCAGGAGCAGTACTGATGCACCTGGCAGCCACGTGTGACTATCACAGTGTAAATGTTCACTAAATGAAACGCAAGAGGAACAACTATGCTTCTCTGCCCCAATCTGTACATGTCAAACACTCAATAGTCACATGAGGCTGCGGATGACCAAGCCAAACTGCAGATATAGGACCTGTGTACAACTGTGGAAAGTAGTATCAAGATCTGCTTCATGCTAGAAGGTAAGCATGTTGTATAAAACTTTTTTTTAACGAAGAAAATGCATTGGAAGCTTTCAAAGGTGGCCCCTCTGAAGATTTATGATTTTATGGATGGTCACAACAGCCCCAGGCCTGGGCAGTGTGCTCCAGAGCTGGCTGCTGGGCTGTGGGCTGAACTCCTGGTGACTTGCCTTAATGAACAGGCTGCCAAACTTCCTCAGCGAGAGGCGCCTGCTCAAGCCCAATTCTAGAGGGACCCACTAATGCCATTCACGTCTCATTATGAGCATGCTCATTCTGCACAGCACTTGGCTGTCGCCACAGAGCAGCCCTCGGTGTATGGCCCCAGCAAGCCGCTGGTCCGGGGAACAGCAGGACGTTAGGCCTGAGTGGCCGTCTGGCGAACAGGCCCTCTGACACTAAGCTGGCACGTGCTGGCCCAGCAGGGGCTGAGCCAGGCGTGACAAATTACTCAAAGAGCTGAGCTAAACTTATGGCTGACAACCACCTGAGCCTTTAGACTGCTGCGGCCCACTGTCAACGCTCAATTCATGGCTCCCCCCCTTTCAGTACAGTCTGCTGGTGAGCCTGGCTTAGAGCAGGCACGTCCCTTTAAAGACCTGTCACACTCTACCTAGTATTGTCCTGCTGTTTCCTGAATGGTCCCACTGCGTCTAACACATCCCCATACAGAGCTGGGGACAACGGCAAACAACACAGAAATTCGGGTCCTCTCTGCCTGATTCTCCACGGAAGACTTATCTGGAAAGTAGCCTTGTTAATCAAGCCTAGAGAAGACTGCTGCACACAGATCCCGGGTGGCTGTCCATCATATTCACCCTGGGTGACACCATTCAACTGTCAAGAGGCTGGTCCCTGTCATGACTGAGAGATCTGGGTTCTTAGGAGGATGTCCACACAGCAGCCAATGGTGCCGGCATCAAGTTTTGAAAGTCTCCCACTCTGTGAGTGGTTACGATCTGGCTCCTGTATCACAGGACTACAGACAGCAGACAGAAGCAAAGGTTCTTCCAGAATCGGATGCCAACAGAGGAAATGATCCTTCACAGAAGGACTGCTCTTCAAGCCCCAGACTGTCACATGTCACACACACTCTACTCCGCTCTCAGCAGTGTTAACCAGCATTAAACTGGGTGTTGTCATTTAGACAAACATCCATGGTGGTTTGGCTAAGGCTAAGAAACATCAAATGCAACTCACTTGGGTCCAAGCCAAGGCATGCTAAACATGACAAAGGGAAAGCACAGCTCACCCCAGCTCGAACAGTGCTTTGAACAGACAAGAACACACAAATACCCCAAATGACCTGTTTAGTGATCTTAGCAAAAATACAGCCCCCGTTTGTTTGTTTGTTTCTGTGCGGCATACACACGCTTCCTGTGCATGCGTACACAGTACATGTGAGTGTGTGGTAGCACAGGCATGCAGAGACCGAAAACTTGCTGCTTTGGCTAGACCGCTGGTCAGTTAGTCTCCTGCCCCCATCGCACACTGGCGTTACACACCCATGCTGCTGTGCCCAGCTCGTAGGTGGGCCCCTGGGATCTGAACTCAGGTACTCATGTCTACGCAATAAATACTTCACTCTGAGGATCATAACTGACTGTACTGGAACTATAACCAGGGTGAACTGGAGCAATGTTGTCTGACACTTATCCTCAGAGCCTCAAAAAAAAAAAAGTTCAGTAGACATCAAAATGCAAGACCCTCCTCAGTCACATGCAAGTGGCTGACGGAGCACTGAGCCATAAATCCGACTCCCATTTCAACACTAGGTACTGTTCTTTGCTTTCCTAAAAGCACCCCAGCAAACAAGAGTTTTAATTCTGTTCTGAGAGGCTACCTCACTAATATGATAAAAATGCTTGCAAATGATAAATGATAAAACTTGCAAAGGAGTTATTTCATTGATCACTCAACTCAAGAGAACTTTCAGTTTCTAAGCAGAACCCGTCTTGTTGCTGTTATTCTCGCCTACCCTCTCAGTGGGGTTTTCCTATGTAGTCTCACCCGGCCTGGAATTCACCGTCCTCATCCCTCTACTTACCAACTGCTGGGACTACAGGGGAGAGCCATTATGCCTGGCTGTATTTAAGCTTCCTTAGCAAACTACTCCTAAGGTTTTGCACAAAGAGTTTACAAGTTATTAATACTCCACTGGGATGTCTCCAGTGGTTATAAATCAATATACCTCGTGGATTCTGCTGGGAATCCAACCTCGTCCCTCCAGCTTTAGTCTGATTATTATTTGATATTTTAGAACAGCAACAATGTGATATTAAGGAAGGTGCTTGCTTCTGGTGAAAGAGCTAGTTTTCCGTTCTCACAAGACGGGTGAGGGCATAAGACACTCCTCACAGCTTCAGTTGACTTAGAGGTAAAATGGGGATGGGGGCAGAGTAGTGGAATCCTACATAAGAACCTTCTGCCCAGGGTTCCTACAGAAAAGAGGCACAGTCAATAGGGATGGCCTGTCCGGCCACCTTCCTGTGTGCTCAGGGGTTCTGTTCAAGGAGCAGTGAAGTGAACGAGCTGGGGAACCTCTGGCTGGCCTTGCAGCGACCTAACTACACTACTGATTGGAGAATGTTAACTCAAAACTGTGAATTGTTCCTGGCGTCACAATTAACCCCTACACCAGGACTGGGATGAGAATCCATATTTTTCTAACTTTCATTGTTCTCTGTGAAGATCAAATCCCAGAACACACAGGTCAAGTTCAGGGCCTACTGCAAGACTGGGGGCTAAACTCCCAACTGAGGGCAACCCACCAGGCTTCATAAATATATGTAGGCTGCAGAAACCAACCTGCAGTGTAAGCCGCGTACACAGACCATGCTGACTTCCTGAAACACAGAAAACCAACAATTCCCCTATTTTACTCTCCCTAACCCCCTCACCCTTCTCCCTCACCTCTCCTCTGCTTATTCAGGTGCTATGATAGTTAACTGTTGAGCATTTCAGCCATCTGTCCTGGAGTTTGGAAGAGCCACTCTGCAGGCTGCACTTTTTTTTTTAATCCTGTGGAACCTGTGTTGCTCAGCCCTTCTCTCATTTTCTAAATCTGGACATGATATTGAGACTAGTCTCAGGGGAAGACTGCCCCCTGATATTGGGGTGTGTGCCACACCAGTCAGTTCATGTCCCTATCCTGAAGTTTCATAACACCTGCAGCAACATATTAGTGACATAAACAAGCCCAAAGCTAGCTGTCCTTGTGGCTACCAGCCCTTTGACTCTCCAGTAGCCATCTTGCAAAGAAAAGTCATGATTCAGAGCTGTCGAAGAGTTGTCACATGTTCCTCTGAGGAATTCTGGCACCCCTTCCAGTGCTGACCCTGTTCTGACCCCTCAGTCTATCAGGGGTCATCATCATCTTCACACAGCTAGCTCCCAGGTTAGCTTCCTGAGCTTACAGGAAAGGATCACAAAGTGAAGTGCTCACAGATTTTCAGCAGAGCTGTACTCCTCTCCCCTTGAGCGCTTTAGGAAATTCTGCTCTTCCTCCAGATGCCAGGAGAATGTTTGCACTCTTGCTTGTATGGGCCCTTGACTTGCTCTTCCTGTGTATCTATCAGCAGGACACTTGTCACTGGATCTAGAGCCCACCTGGAGAACCAAGGAAAACTCTTCACGGCCAGACCTTAACTTAATCATAGATTCCAGTGATTCTGATAACACGGCCTTCATCCTTACATCCTTTATACAATGTTTACTGGGCTTGTACAAAAACAAAAAGTCACTTATTTTTTGCACACCTCAAGAAGTAGGTGATAAATGTATGTGGCATACATACATTTGAGAGACGATGAAAAAGCAGAAAAGGTGGGAGGAGTTGCGGGCAGAACAGGCTGACCAGGATCAAAGGCCCTAATCTGATGCACTGCTGATCCTTGACACCTCTGAGTACCTGCTACTAGGCAGGATACACACAGTTTGGGTGGCCATGCCTCACTCTAGATAAATGGATAGAATTCCAGCGTGGGAGCAGATGCAGCTATATTCTAAAGCCTTACATCCTTTCCGTGGAGAGTCTGTTTGTCTTTCAGTAGAATGCAAATTTCAATGTTAGGACTGTTGAAGACTGCAAATACATGAATCATTCAATGTAAATGTCACAGCCTGGTGACATGGAGAGGAGACTTGACCGAATAATGCAATCGCATGAAGTGGATGCTCTGGGAGAGGAAATGAAACACATGGAGGTAGAAGATATTAGATTAGGTCTCCAGCCCTAATGATACGCTCCTGGAGGGGTAGTCCACTTCTGCGCAAAGAGAAGAAAACACCCATCTAACTAAGTTTGAGAGTAATTCTGAGGAAATGATAAGAACAAATGGAAATGGGGGAAAGCAGATTTTCCTTGGGCTATTAAATTAGACTTTTGGAGGAGGTCTGCTCTTATATCCCCAGGCCATCAGCAAAGGAACTGAAGGCTTCCTTTCAGGATCTGAGACACTCCAAGGGTGCCATGGATTTGGTCTACATTTTCATTACAAGTGGTCAGTTCTGTTCTTCCCCGGGGACTGGCTGGTGAGGAGAGTATCTTTAATCACAGTCTTTTCCATTTCTGTCTTCTCCTCTTCTCCCAGAGTACCTTACCTTCAGCAAGTGAGAAAAGACGCTGTGACACCGTCAATCAAAGTCTCACAGTGGTAAAAATATAACTGACTTTCAAGAAAATTAGTCATTCGGCGAGTTTCAGGTCTCAAGAAAGTGCTGTCAAATTGTGTGAGAAATGACTCAACAGGCTGCTTGACTGAGAAACCCACTGGAGAAGTAAGGGATCAGTTAGGACGACTGACAGCTCAGAGTTCTGGGTGTTTATGCCAGTTATTTGATTTCTGGGAGAAAGGAGTCAGTGTCACCTGGCTTCTCTTCCATAGGTTTCACTCATCCCAGACATCTATAGTAGAAGCAAAAAAATGTTCCTTAGACTTTAGTCATGGCAATGATCACTGGGACTTTTTGTTGACATTTTATATTCATGCAGTGCTGACTAATTAGAAGACAATTGGAAATGTCTGAAAATACCTCGGGCCCCTTTTGTGGCAAAGCATCAAGAGAGGCAATGATTAAATAGGGGTATACATGGAGTTTTAGCTCTACCTTCATCCTGTTAAGTGAAAAGTTAGTAAGTAAAATACAGTCTAAGTATTTTCTAGTACAATGCATGCAACTGAACTGAATTATTTTATAATTAGTGGACAAGTACTCTGATTTTGAGGACTAAAATCCATTTCCACTTGGCCTACAAATTAGTTTATATCTAGGTTGGTTCTAAGGATAAAATGAATACTAGCTGCAGGGGCATGTGTCTGGAGCACATAGGAGGCTGAGGCAGGAGGATGGAAGCTTGAGGCCAGCCTGGGCTGCGGAGTGAACTTGAGTGGCTGCCGTGAATGGTCCTCAGACCCAACAGAAGTCACTGTCATGATCCCAAGTTCTCCACCAACTTTCTTGAGTTCATTTCTGGAAGCAACTTTATGGAAATGGCTGCTTTTGGGTGATGTTTACAAACTTTGGGCTTTAGTTAAATTTTTTACTTCCTTCTGTGCATTTTAAAATAACAAAGTTGGGGGCTGGAGAGATAAACTCAATGGTTAGAGCACTGGCTGCTCTTCCAGAGAACCCGGGTTTGATTCCCATGACCCCACATGGCGACTCACAACTATCTGTAACTACAGTTCCAAGGAATCCAATACTTTCTTCTGGCCTTTGTAGGCACCAGGTACACATGTGGTACAGAGACATACATATATACAGACAAAACACCCATACACATAAATAACAACAATAATGATAATAAAATTAGATGTATCTGTATGGACAAAGTAATTTTTCTATATTTTTATAAAATTCTAATAGCTGAGTTTTCTGGGATAACATTCATGTTAATATTGACTTATCAGATGATAAGAATAAACTCCAAGAAAAGTTAGGGGTTTACCAAATAATAGTAACCTAAATAATGAGGTGATCTCCCTGTGTGGATTGCCAAGTCACCTTTCTAGCCTCCTCAGACACTGCAGGGTGGGGCGAAGGGGTGCCCTAACACCTGACTGATAAAGCTACTGATCTGTACTGGAAACTAAAACGTACCACAGCTTCACCAGAGCAAGACGGCAGCACTGCAGCTGTGGAAACCCAGCTGGAAATTCGGGGGAATTCTAATATCACAAAGTCCTCAGTGTTTCAAAGCAGCAAAACGGCTGCTACTTGCTATTAAAGGACCGATGCTATCCAAAACAGAACGTGTAGAAATGTCCACTAAGGCAGGAGCCACAGTGGGCAGACAGAACTGAACACCATGGCAGAACACAGAGGACATCTGCACCTGTATTCCTAGGACCAGCTACTCTGCTGTCAGCATGGCTGGCTGGTCTACAAACATCTGTCCTGGGCAAGCCAAAATGCCAGAGGAGGGTGGGGCAGCATTTTATCTTGTTGGGGAAGCCAGAAAGGAAAAGTTCTTCCTTTACATCTTTGGCATTTGATTCAAGGTGTGTATTTGTGTTGGGGGGAATGACCAGGAAATATAAGTGAGCTACTCAAATATTTCGATAGAAATTTTGACGTGCAGGGGGCACTGAGGGTGAAACCCAGAGTCTCAGGCACGACAGGCAAAGACTCTACTGCAACCCCACCACGGTTTCTGTGATAGAAAATTGATGTATTGCTCTTGAGCTTGGACACAAAAATTCCCAGAGGCTACTGGAATGGTGTTGGTTTCACAACAGCCTCAATGGTGCTGTTCCACACCCTCTGCTGATCTTGGCTGGGGGCTGTGCTGGGAGTTCATTTAAACAGAGCAGATACTGTGAGGGGAGTGAATATTCTCCAGGCGCCTCCCAGAGGAGACATGCTGTGTGATTCCCAAGGGAAGTTCAGGGGGCTGAAGACTTTGTGAGGTGGTTGTGGGTTCCTGTGACACTTCTGCTGGGTGCTGAGGAAGAGACATTGTCTCGCTTGATACTAAAGAAATCCTAGAAAGAAAATATAAGGCAGAGTCCAGCATGAATTTCAGACACAGCTGATGGAGACAAACAGGCAGTGTACAGATTCTTCCTCCTGCTATCTTCTTCCTTCTCTTCCTCCTCTGTGCAGAGGATGGAACCCAAGACCCCTATATATCAGACAAGTACTTTCTACCGCTGAGTCACAGCCTTCTCTGAAGGGTAATACATTTTTGGGGTGCTCTGTAACAACTCACTCCAAAGGGAAAAGGTCCTATGTTTAAGTGCCTGTTTGTGGTATGAGCCACACTACATTCTGGTACACCTGGTAGGTGCACCTCAGCTGTTGTTGCACCAGGCACAGGTTATATTACATACAGGTACCAGCTGGAATTACCTGGTGCTTTCCCTGATCAAGTGTGTTTGATAGGCTTTATCTCATTTACTCCTAACCATACCACCCCTTCTTGTAGCCTGTATGTTCAGGATCTTTTCATGGAGGTGACTGAAGGCCGAAAGTGGGGCGTTTTGTTCCAGAACTCTCACATGCAACCAGCAGCTTGCCTTTCTAGCCGAGTTCTCAGCCATGACCTGACTCTTGAGGTCAAAATGCTCCTTTACATGAAAATACAGTGACATCAATGCTGACAGAGGACCAGCTCCATACAGCCATTTATAAATTGAAGCTATGGAGGAAACAGGTATCCTTTTCTCACATCTCTCATTCAGAGAAGAAACAAATGCAAAATAAAGCAGCTAGCTTTGTTTTAGTGTTGGATCAGTCATGGCACAATGATTTGTGGGGTGGGGACTCCTGCAGCAGGGCATTGTGCTGGACCTTCCATGACACAGAATCATGCAAACCTTCTCTCACTCACTCTCTTCCTTAGAGCCCTCCTGCCTGGCTCACCATGTTCCATCATCTTCCTGGACTGTAGGCCTGGCATCCCCCATCCTGCACACCAATGACTCCATCAGTTGTCAAGGACAAGAAAACAATTTTCTGAGTGAACTCTAGGTAGACCAGGTTTAAGATAGGCTGCAGAGGGAGATAAGGAGCTTGTTCAGTTGCATATATGTTTGAACTTTTTCTGAGTCCTCCAGAGAGTGATACAGAAATAAGGTGTTCCCAATAGGAATGAAGGTAGAGAAGAAAATATCTCCTGGTGCCATGTACTTCCAGTAAGACGTGTTAGACAGTAAATGACAATTCTTTGTCATTATATTCTGGGTTTAGTCTACTTTGCACTTTGATGAAACTGTCTGTTTTTACATTTTGTATGCCAAATTCTCTGCCCAAAGACCCATCCATCCTGACAAAAATACAATCTTAAAATACAACAAAACCAGCCTGGATGCTGCTAAGGTCCCAGTTCTCAGTGTTCTCTGGGACTTTCCATTTAAGCCTCATACAGTCATTTGATATCATCTTCGTGACTGAAAATGTGACTGCAATATTATTACTTTAAATTATAATCAAATCATTCTCTTGCAGATTAAGACACTTACTCTTAAAAAAATAGTCAAATTGAATTAGGTGTGTCTTTTCTTGATAGATCAAAAGCAGCTCCATTAATTCAGCAGTTTCATATTAATGGCATGAGACATGGCCCAGACAAGCAAAATGCCCTTTCCAGCCATTCTGTACTCTTGTAAAAGGAGATGAACATGTTCCCCACAGTTCACAGGGAAAGTAGGACTGTATCCAAAGTCCCCAGGCCAGGAAGCCAGACATGCTCATTCACTGGATGCACAGCCTCCTTTTCCTTTCATTCTTCAAATTATTGATATTTGCTGAGTGCTTCCTGTATATTCCGTATTTTTTCCTGAGATGTGAATAAAGCATTTCCTTGCTCCTCAGCCCTCCTCTCAGTGTTGGCTTTTATAACCCCCAACTTTCACACCAAGAACTGCAGTACTTTGGAGCATTCTAGAGCACATTATGGTGAGAGTACCTTATCATTATCCTGAGCTCTTTTCAGGGTGATATCTCACAGAGAATAAATAAAAGACACGATACTTCTAAAATATAAACATAATGTTGGCACAGTGTTCTATCATTTGTGAAGCCCTTTTGTAGTCATGAACCTACTGGACACTTCTAAAAACTTCAAACTACAGGAAAGAAAGGAACAGGGCCCAAATAATCCTGAGCTCACACCATGAATAATGATCAGGGCCCAAACTCTTGAGCTTAGGCAAATTCAATGGACAGATGCATGGATGGATGGATGGATGGCCATAGAGCAAGTAAGTCGCTCCAAAGAACTCTAAAAGGCTAGCCTCTTTCTTTCCCATGTGCTTTCTCAGTTTCACCTTCCAAGTTTCCTTTAGTTGAGAAATTTGCAATGTGCAAAGGTAATTCTCCAGTTGTGATGTTTGGTGCTGACAAGTGGTTGAGAATAGGCAGCTCCATCCCCACCCCCTATAAAACCAAAGTAACACAAAGTAAATTGGCAATTTTTATAGCTAATCTGGCATAAATAGTGACCTCCTAGCTGAATTATTATCTGCATGATTGTAAGGAGAAGCTGCCATTTACAGTAATAAACTATATTAATTCAATGCTTTCCTTCATGCATAAGGTTTAGGAGATTTAATGTGCTCATTAAAGATAAAGTTAGCTTCCTTATTTCTGGTCACATTTTGAAGAAAACTAGGGGAGAATTGTAAAGTTTTATTACTTGATTATTTTGGTGGGCATCTTCAGTGAAAATGATTTAGTCATCAGATATGGGTTATTAAGTCCTGACACCTACAGCACAAGAGAACAGCACAGCTTTCCCTTTGGAGATCCATGTCGCTTCTGAGCCACACTGAAATGCTGAGCTATTAGGAATGGATCGGCATTCTGCTGCTGCTGTCTTGTGAGGGAACAGGGCTTCTGGCAAATGATTATTTTTAATCAGGCACCACTTGCTGTCATTAAAATACATGGAGGAGGGTGCAATCATTTGTGTAATGCTTCTGAGCAAATGTACTAAAAATTGAAGCTGAGAATCCACATCTCATTGCAAAGAGCATGGTCAAGTCAAAGCCAGATTCCAGATACAAGCATACACCTGCTTCTAACCGTGGCATTGTGTCAACAGGGCACTGCTCCCTCACTAGGTTATGCTTTAGAACTGACCCTCATACTGTAACAATCAGCACACAGTAGGAATCAGAACTGACAGGAAGGCTGGGAAGCAGAAGTGGTTGTTGAACTTCATGGCACTCCAGGTTAACTGGCAGAACTGAACAGGAAAAACAACTGGCAAGAGAAAAATAATGTGTGTTGGGATCCCCAGCACAACATAGCAGAGGACAGAAGGCCAGGCTTGGGTCCAAGTGCCCATTAATCCCAGGCTGTCTGGCTTGCTGGCCAGGCCTTGGGCCCAGAATCACCAGCCCTAACAAGGAGAAAGAGGAAGATCTTCCATTGATGGAGGAGTCATACCAATTCCTTGCCTTAGCCCCCGGAACTTCCTCTTAACAGGTGAGAAAGATCAAAAGGCAAATGTCTTATCAACTAGAACACAAGAACAAGGGAAAAGACTCAGGTTTAGCTATGGAAGCCTGAGGCCCATGTCAGCACACTGTAAACTGATCAAGCATCATATCTGTGAGATGCTTTTTAGACTAATATTTCTGACTGTCCTCACCCACCTCTGATGAAACTTAGAAATGTTACTTTGAGAATCCCCTTTGAAATTCCTCCACTTCCATGCTGACAGCACAGATGGGTCCTCATCTTTGCTTAAACGTCGCATATGCAGGTCACTGGGAATACTCAGTCCAAAACACAGCTATGTGGACCCTGGGAGTCAAGGAAACCATGTGAATGATTCCTCACTCAAGGATGGTCAGATGAGTTCATGGAAAACATAAAAGACATGTCATTCACAGTATCTGCCTTCTCCCAGTCTGTAGCTGATGTAGGTTACCTTGTGATGTTGACAAGCAGGCCAAGTACCAACAGAAGGGAATGATAGCATTTGGTGAGGTTGGGGACATGTGGAACAAGGTTCTCAGACTGAATGGACTCTACACAGGCAGGACAAGAGTGATGGTGGAGGCTGGAGAGAAGAACTGGGGGAGATATTCTAAGAAGCCATGCTCAAAGAAAGGGGGAACACAGGCTACCTTTAGAAGCCCAGGACTTGACCAGCACATATCCAGGAAGCTTATAGGTTAGACTGGTGACACAGGAAGATAGGTGTGGCAGGTAGGCACTGAGCTGCAGGGCCAGGGAACAAAATACAGTATAGGGGTCTGCACAGAAAGCCCTAGAAAGAGCTTTAGAAGCCGCCTCCAGGAGAACAGGATTTTAGCCAGGTGGGTAATTTCAACAAACAGAGAAGACACAATGAAAACCTAATCATGTGCCTTACTCCATAACTTAAATAATTTTACACATAAGTTACTATAATGTTATTCCTTGAGATAGAATGATGAAAAAAATTTAAGTATGACTATAGGTAAGACTAATTATGCATTTCACAAATGCACGAAGAGCAGATTTTAAAAAATGTTCTTATTAGGAACCAGCAAGCGCAAATGGCGATGGATGCTAGCTACCTTGACAAACTCCACATTGACTCTATAAACACATGGGGCTATAACCTGTCAGAAAGAAAATTAAAAAGAGGAGGGATCACAAATCTGGGGCCAGCGTGGGATATATATAACAAGATTCAAAAATGAATGAGTAAATAAAATAAGCATTATTTTGTTTCTGAGATTTTTGAAGGAAGGGCATGTCATTGTTTCAAGGCGAGCAGAGCAAGAGAGTGAGAGTGAGAGCAAAAGTGAGAGCAGGAGGGAGGGAGAGACAGGACACACGAACCTTTGGATACAGTAGAACTTTCTACAGCATGCCTGTGTTTTGGGTGTTTCTTTTCTTTGAAATTCAAGTAAAGCTATGTAGTCAATGAGCTATTTCTGCTAATTCTTCTTGCATAGACTTAACAGAAATGATAAATGGGGTTTCCCTTTTTTTTTTTTTTTTTGATTTGTGATTATTAAAACATGGTCATTGAAATCATTTCCCCCAAACCTTTTTGAGCTGCTGAATATTGAATCTAGGGCCTGTGTATGCTAGGAAAATATACATCTTTATTATTATTATTATTTTTAAAGGTGCTGAGAGAACTCCTAGGAGCTGAGAAAAGAAACACCTTTGAGCAGGAGGGATCCATCTCTCCCTGTCAGAATCCAGCAGAATAAGCCACTTTCTGGGATGATGGAACCACTACAGAACATAATACCTAGGTCAATTTTCTGCAGAGATGAATGTGATTGTCTCACTGGACCTGTTGATAAGCGATGAGTGACTACCAGGGCTCTCCTTTGGTGATTATAATTAGCTGCCTGGTGCCACAAGCCAGGTGATCAACATGGATTAAGTAACTGATGAAAAGATCAAAAGTTAGCAATCAACACAACCGTGAGCTTTGTGACAATGCTAATTCTTCATGGAACATTTGCACACAAAAGTTGATTTTTAACAAAGCTTTTTTATACAAACAGCACCAATGCTGACTTATAAAGCTCAAATATTTTTAGATGGACATTATTGTAAATGTTCACAAATTAATATATGCAGTGTATTGAAAGTGGACTCTTGCTAATTTATTTCAAAATTAATGTACTGTCTACCAGGTCTAGTCAGCCACCTGCACACAGAGGACAGGAAGCGAAATCGCCAGTTCAGTGTCTGGGTGTTGGTTGGGAGTGAAGGCACCAGCTACAGGGACCTTAGACCTGAGCCTTTCTCTGCCCGTCATGTAACAAGCAAACCATAAAACATCTTGAAAATGAAGTAAGTGCCTACCAAACGTGGGGCAAATAGAAAGTACATATTCCAGTGAGTGAGTGAGCGAGTGTGTGTGTGTGTGTGTCTGTGTGTGCGTGCTCACATGCCCTGGCTTGAACTCATGCAGACAGGAAAAAGAGAAATTCTACAGGCAGCATTAATAGACATTTTTGGAAATTTCTTCATACCCAAATCCCAGAAATACTATAGCTGATGAAGACTTAAAATGGGGGAAGGACTCATTAGGTTGAAGAGAAAGCTATTGAGTTTGAGGTTCAAAATTTAACCCAATATCAGAGAACTATGGTAACTCTGAAAAGCCTAGTGGGCCCCAGGCATCTTTCCCTCAGCATTTGTCTGGAGCCACAGCTCCTTAGCCTGGCATTTCTCCTTTGTCTCCCAAGCTCAGGTCATGCACTTGCCATGGGACAAAACAGCCTCCTCTGCACAGAGCTTTCAGATCATTCCAATAAAGCCCTACCACATACCACTCCAAATAACCCCTTTCACAGAGGGGGTCTGCATGGGTTTTCTGGAACAACTCCAGTCACATATTCCAACCCCTAAGAGCAAAACAAGTCGAGAGGGCAAAACTTTGCTGGCTATGGTGTTACTGATCCGTGCTTTTCCCATGTCATCCTCAAGTTCATGGTGGCTGATAACAGGAAGAGCCATAATGGTAGCATCCCTGCCCTGTAGCTGCCTGTCCCTGCAGACACGCTTACATGAAAGTACAGGAATGGCTGAGGGAGTCCTGCTCATGACAGGACTAAAGCAGTTCTGTGTGGACCCAGGAAGGTAAATGCTGGGTGGACCTGGAGGGTTCGGTGTGTTCCGACATTTTGTTAGACTGAAGGCAGAAATGCAATCCAGATAGAAACAGGAAGGAAGCCCTGGCTGTGTGGGGCAGCAGGGCTCTTGGGAGGGAGAGGGTCAGCCTGGAGCAGGAGGTTTGCCATGGTCACTGCCCAACACACCTGCTTAACTCGCTTCGCCTGGTCCAATCAGCCACAAACCTGTGGCCAGGGTGCTGCCCCCACCAGGTTCTGCACCTGAGGAACCTGGGATCAGAGGCTATGCTCTTAGGGTTCAGAGGCTGCTGGCAGGACCTTGGCCAGTTCCTCTCCCTCTAAAAGTCTGCAGCTGCTTCTAAAATGGGAACATTAACATACTGATTTGTTCATCTGTGTTTTATATGGATAATGTTAGCTGAATAAATGCTGGCTACTACTAATTTAAACAGAAATATGATATATTTAAATGTGGAAGTTAAGTAAAAGAGGGACCACAAATTACCCTGAAGGTTCTGAAGATCACTCAGCAAAGCGTGGCACACAGGACTATGTATCCCATCTGTATGTATCCCATACAGACTAATGCAGAGCCCAGCCAGATGGGTACTGCATGCTACCATCTGGTCCAAGCCATTTTGTCCTGTCCCTCTTTCCTGGTTTATGGGCCTCTGTACCTTGCAGAAGGCTTGGAGGGACATTGCCTCTCCAGTCCTCTGCTCTGACGAAGAGGTTTGTGGGAATCCCTCAGGTGGCAGAACATAATCTGGGTTCCTGGAGCCAGATCTCTTACATGGCTGATGATCAGAATCTGAGGGACCTATTAGCTTGTGTGGCAAAATATACAGCTTTACTTTCAGTATACTCTCTGAAACGATGTCTTTCCTTCCATTATGAATATGGACAACAAACCACTGTGGCAACACTTGTAAACCACAGACCCTTCACAGCACATGATGTCGTTGCCCATGATTCGAAACACTAATTCTTACTAACGCTGACCATTACAGGAGCAGTGCACACTTCATTACTGTGATGTATGGCTAACCACATGCAGGTGTGTTTGATTGTAAAAACAAAACAAAAGAACAACAAAATTCCACAAACACATAAGTACAAGCTGCTGAGTCCACTTTGTTGTTTATGTGTATATGGTTTCAGGGCTGAACACTCTGTACTGGACAAGCAATAAGGGAACTCATCCTAGGCGAAGCTAATACTCTCTTTCCCAGCAATAATTAGCTGCCTATAGTTATGCATACAAATATGTACATACACACACATAGAGTACAAAGAAAAAGAGGCTATCAGTTTGAGAGTGGGGGCATGGGTAGGGCTGGAAGGAAGAAAGGGAAGGGGGAAAGTGATATAGTTTTATTTTAATTAAAATGTGTTTTAAATAAAAAGCATTCCACCATAACTGATTTCCTTTGTAAAACCATGGACTTCATTTTCTGCACTTATAAATACCTCGAGAAGGGCAGAAAGCCCATAGCAGAGTAGGCTGAGGGAAGTCATTCTTTTAAATGTTGCCTGGGATGGTTCAGAATCACAGGGCCATCACTGGCCCTAACACTACAGACCCATGGGGAAGGGGGCGGCCACTGGTCACAGTGTGACACATAGTCTAACTGCAGAATTCTGCCTCTTTCCCTGCATGCCTCAGCACTGACTCTGGCCATATCTGACAGATGAGGGAGCAGTCCTGTAGAAGCTGGGCACAGCCCAGTGTCCACTGTAGGGAGTGCAATTTTGAGCCAGTTTACAGTTCTAGATTCTGAAAGTCAAGGCAGAGTTGCCTGTAAGACTTGAGCCTCAGAGAAAAAAAAAATAAAGAGAATAAAACAATAAAAGAGAAAAATATATAATTTCAAGATAGAAAAAAAGTATATAAAAATTTCAATAATACAATTTATACTCATTTACTTTGTCTTTACAGAGTACTCACAGTAAAAATGGGACTGGGGACAGAAATTCTTCAGGAAAGAATTACCTGAATTACCCTGCGGGAAACCATGTTCCTTTTCTTCTTCAGATCTGTGCCTCCTAAGCAGCCTTTAGCAGGGTAGGAGGGAAGGGAGTCACACTGATGAAGAATGCATCACTGCCTTTGTAAGCCCCTTTTTCAGACATGGAAACTGAGGCTAGGGAACTGAACCTCTTGGCTCAAGTTGCTCTCTCAACTTAAGACTAAGTGGCCCAACTGCCATTTGATAATAGGTTGAGAAACAGCCCCGAGTTTCCACCAGTTCTAATCAAAAAGCAATCCTGTATCTTTTTACAGCTAGGTACCATATGAGAGGCCGGAGAGCCAGCTGGAACTGCTCTCCTCATTTCTGTTCTCAGTGACAGATTCTGACCCGGGGCTGGGCTGGTGAGGCTGAGGGGATGAACCAGTGGAAAGAGGCAGGCAGTAGCAGGCAGTCCTCTGAAGCAGCGGCTACTCACAGGGCTTCACAGCAGCACGGAACAGGTAATTTAATTTCATAAAGGGAGCTTTCTACTGGTTGTTTTTTTCTTCCTCTTGGCCTACTGAAATGCACACACCACAAGGACAAAGTCCAGGGCACTTTTCAGCTGCAGTTTCACTTCTGCACATATTTAATGTGTTGCTGGGGACGAAGCATTTCATGGTGCCTCTGCTTAGCAAATGAAATAAATCAATGTGTTAAGAGAGAGCCTTTTCCCCCTTGCTGTCTGGGGGAAGTGCTCTTTACTCTTCAACTAACAGGAGTTTAACCAAACATTTCACATTCTAAACCCCTTGGAAAAGTCATAAAGCCTACTTCTTAATTAATTTTTTTTAAAAATTGAATAATACTAATTTCCTTTTATGTATCCACATGGGTAGTGGTGCTAAAAAAAATCACTAAAAGTAAATGATGCCACAGACCAAGAAATCTTTGGTTTGTTAAATATAGATGCTCATGGGTCTTTATAAAGCAAGACAGAGAAAGAGATATGACCTGGCCCAGGATTTTATTAAGTATAATCAAGGAACTGGGGAATTTGGGTTGCCATGGAAGTCAGGCCTAAATAAAGTTTACTGCACCGTGCCGACTTAGCATTGTGCTCTGAAACAGCATAACAAAGCTGATGTGCCTTAAAAAAAAAAAAAGAAAGAAAAGAAAAAAGAAAAGAAAAGAAAAGAAAAAAAAAGAACACAGGTCACTCAGCAGTTAGGTTCCTTTGCTTGAATTTCTTTTAAATTTTTATGCTTAAACTTCCCAGCCTGTACGAAAAAAGGCCTAGACTTTGTGGTATAACAGAAACAGGTACTCAAGGCTTGCCTCTGCTTCATTCTTGGGCCAGTCTCATTTTTCTGTCCTAATTGCAGCAGACAGCATTTCGGCTTTGTCAACCCTACCTGCTTTGAATAGGAGCACTTTTGCCCCCCCCCCTTGTCAAAGACCAGGGAAGAAAGCGCGCTTTCTGGTTGGCAGCAGTCTTGGATCCTCGCCCCCGGCCATACTGTGCAATCACGCTGTTTATCCCACTGTAACAATCAGACAGCGAGAGCTGAGCACCTGGTACTCCCGGCCCCGGCCTTCCTTGGCAGCTGACGGGCAACCTCGCTGCCAGGTGGTCGCGCTTCAATTACATTAGCTAGCCATTCTAGGGTTAACGAGGACCCACTTTCCTCAGAATGCCCCGAGAAAATCAGTTATTCATAAAAGACAGTATGCCTTTTGTTGCTAGCTGAACAATGTTGCTGAATATCCATTAAATTAAATTCTCCTTATTGGACTGAATAATGCAATAGCGATAGCCCCAGCTAGAAGTTTGCATGTTTATTTACTGGATTTCTGAATAATTTATACTAGGATCCTGGCTCTATTTTTCATTTGGTGGCCAAATGCTTCTTTGGAATGGATCTGTGTGGCTTTGCCTTCGTTTTAATACAGGCTAACACTCCCTTGCAGATGGAAAACAAATGAAAGCATGCTGTAATGGAGTGGCAAGAAAAGGAAATTGTACTTTGACTCAGAATTCACCTTCAAATTTTCTATTGCAGGAGGACTTTCAAATTTGCATAGGCACTTTTGGGGGCAGTTTCATCTGAGAAGCTTTTTCACACACACAAAAAAGGAAGACAGTGTGTTGGTCGGTTGTTAATCTCCAAGCCAGGAACTATTACCAGTGCTTAGGTATACAGTGGCCCTGTGGAGACCTGGTGGTAACCTCCATCCTTCTGAAGAGCTGTTATCTGTAATCCTCTGAAGCACAGAACTCGGGGACAGGAAAGAGGTGAACTGAAAGGTTTCCCTCCTTTCTGCTCTCCCCAAAATATCAGAGAGGGGATATAGTGGAAGTACTCCTTCCTCTCTCTTCCTTGTCCTCTTCCTCTTGGGATGTGGTACTCTGCCCATGTTCAGAGGCATGGGCCCTCAGCCTCAGATACATGGTCGACCAGACAGACTGCTCTGGGGAAGCTCTAAGTGGATATATAGAGAAACAGGTACAGTGTAGAACAAAGCCCCTTAAATACTATTTTCCTATGGACTGAGTCTCAGTTGATTGGGAAGTAATTTTTAAAATTAATTAATTTAATTTATTTTTTTTCCCCACAGTGAAAAAAATACAGGGACTCATATGCTGGGCAAGCACTCAACACTGATAAACCCCCCAGACCAGGAGATAAGTTTAGAATGGGATGCAGAAAAACAAAACAAAACAAAACAAAACAAAACAAACCCCCTGAGAGCTATATCCACAAAAATATCACTCCCCCAAAGTTAAATCACCCCAAGGACATATTAGCTATCACAAAGAAAACAGGGAAATTCTATTGGATTTCCCTTTCACTTAAGGGAGAAAAGATCTTGCTTTTTTGGTGATGAAAAAGATTGAATAAATCTAGCAAGAAAGGCAAACCTCAGTTGATATGCAAATACACTGGAATCTGTAAGAGGGGTTTTTAGGCTTAGCTGTGGCCCAGCAGAGCAGCTGGGAGGCGGGAGCAGGGCTATGAGTGTGAACCTGTGGGATGTGCCACTCCCACTTGGTGTCTTGGAGGCCTTGGGCAAGTCACCCTTTTGTTTTCTCTTTTGCAAGAAGGGGAGCATTCTGCTGACATTTAGCACCTTCATGGTCTGAGGGCTCAGATTTTCAGGCTGGCCTATATCTCATTCCTGAGCTTGCTCTCCTATTTCATGAGCCTCCTCACACTGCTCAACCTCACCTTAGCCTGGTTCAAGATGTGATCGTACACCTTGCCGTTTGTGGTCTTGAACCGAGTTTTTCTGACTTGAGACAACAAAAGCAAACTAGAACCCAGCACCAAAGCAAAGCCAGCACCCTGGAATTGTGTTACTGGTGGGTGAAGTACCAAGAGTGAAGCCCACAATCGGACACTCAGAAAGGCATGTTCCTAGCTCTGCTTCCTGATCATCTCTGATAAACGCATGGGCTTTTTCTTGCCATTTATCTTCCCAGGCAGGCTGGTGTCTGGTCACAATGCACGTTTCCAGTAACATTGTCTCTGAATGATAAGATCCACCTTGAACAAGGCCCCAACACAAAGGCTTGAGAATGTGCCAGTGACAAAGCAGACACTCTTCTATGGCTCAAAAACAATAGCTGACACTTCTGTGTGAATAGACAGAGGCACATCAAAGGCAGCCTTTCACAGAGAAAAATTGTGTGATGCCCACTTTAATCTCTCTGAAAACCTATGCACAAACTGAACTCAATTTTATTTTTCAGATAAATGCTAAGGCTTGATACAAGGACACCTTTTTCTTTGCAGTTAAAAGAGGAGGAGACAAAGATATGCTAGCATAGCCTTTGAACTTTTGAAAGCTGTATCAATGGACTAAGGTACTTAACCACTGATACAAGGGCAGAGATTTTACAATAGCTGCATTTAAAGCATTCTGACTAAAACCAGTCATTATTATAGATTAAAGAAAGGCATTAATATACACATTTTCCTTAAAGCTGCATACTTTTTATACTTTTAACCCTTTGATCACTTAACAAGGTCTAAACAGAGAAGACTGTTCTACTTGGAAGACTTGTAAAATCACAGTGGCCCAGGGCTATGATTTGAAGGGACCACACTCATTCCTTGAATAAGGATGCAGAACAAATGTTTTGTGGGTAGGACTGGAAAGTGACCACCAGTAGACAGATCCTCAAGACTGAGGTAACTACATGGTGACTCTTTTGAAGGTGCACTGGCTTGGGGTTAGAGGTCTGCTCTGGCTCCTGATCTCTCTCCTTTTCTTGCATCTCCAGGTCCCTCTCAAGCCTTAATTGCCCTACTGTGCTGCTCCTGCTTGTTTTTCATTGTTCCAGCTACTTCAGCCTCACTCAGGGTCTTCCCAACTCCCTCCTGCTGGCCAGCCTGCTAGTCTGCCTTACCATGTGCCTTTCTCACAAGTGTGTCTCGGTGGTTGGACAGCTCAGGTTCCAAGTCCAGTACCACCTCTTCTCTGGGTTCACCTCGGGAAGTCAGGCCCCTCTGCAGGACTTGGTTTCCTCAAGTGGCATGTGAGACTTATATGAAGCACAAACTGAGCCTGAGGTAGGGCAGGCTCTCTAACAGAACCATTCCCAGTTCTAGACAGAACTATGGTTCCTTGTTCCTATTTCCCACAAGGAAGCACTAATCCTTCTTTCTAGACCAGGTACCTCCAATCCCTGCTTTCAGAGAAGCTCTATAGATCTGAATCTGAGAGCATTTTGTGAAAAGTTGTACCCCTGAAACTTCCAAAACTAAGGCATCCTACTAGCCCGGACCTTCAAAGCAAGGTGCTTTAAAAGTTTTGTTGTTATTGTTGTTTTCGTATGACTCAGTTTACATTTTCCTTCTCTCTTTCCCTTTCTCTACTTCTTTCTCTTTTTCCTTTTCCTTCCTTTCTTTTTGGGTATTCAAGATAGGATTTCTCTGTAACAGTCCTGGCTGCCCTGGAACTCACTCTATAGACCAGGCTGGCCTCAAACTCAGCGTTCCATCTGCCTCTGTCTACCAAGGTCTGGGATTAAAGATGTGAGCCACCACTGCCTGGCTAGAGGCAATTTTCTTAATGCCAAAAATCACTCTCCTGCTGAGGAATCTTCCGCAACTGCCCCCTTTAACAGGAGTAATGTTCATAATGTTTTATATTCCTTGTGTTCATGTTCTACACAGAGACCCAACAGTCAGCACCTTAGACTGTTAAAGAGATGTCAATGTTTCTAGTTATAGGAAGGTACTGCTAAAAAAAATGACAGCTGTGCAGCAAAAAATTAAGATTTGTCCCCCTCTCCGTTTCCCCATTATGAAGGTTTAATTTAAAAATAAGTAAAATCATTTACTGAAAAACAATTCTAGACAAATTACAACCCAGTTGAATATGGTGACAATTATAATTTTTTCAAATGCACATCTTAGAGTAAAGGGAGTAATTTTCTTTCTCTCTCTCTTTTTTTGAGGTTCATTTTCAAAGAAGGTTCTGAAATTAAGGCGAACAAAGAGGATAGAAGAAGGAGGAAAGGGGAAGGAGAAGGGGGGAGGCAGAGTAAGAAGAATGGGGAAGGGTAGAGGGAAGATGGAAGAGGAGGAGAAAAAGGAAAACATACTAAAATGAGGAGATGAACGCTAATTACCCTGATTGATCAGTATACGTTATACACATATATACTGCAACATCACACCGCATCACACACACACATGCACATACGTCATGGTTAATTGAAATAAAATAAAAAGAGAAGAGGTTGGAAAAAATCAGCAGCCTCTAACACCATGGGAGAAAACTGTGTCCTGTGTTCCAGGAACACCATAGAAAGCCAGAGCTCCACCCCATAAAGAGAGACAGCAGCTTGGCATTTCTTGGCCCTGCCCCAGGGAGGACCACCTAAGCTGAGCTGCTGCAGGGATGATGCTCAGACTAATGTGACTAAGCCCCGAGGTTTCTACTTTGATAATAAAGTGACGTGTTGGGCTGAACTAGTTCCTGCCACTTCCACATGGGTCCAGATGCTATGATGGAGACTAACTTCTCTGGAGTGGTGAGTTTTGATCAAATTTACACTTAGGAATGGTAGTAAGGCCAAATTTCACTCTCAAACTCCCTGGTTACCATGGTTTAGCCAAGTTCTGGGTTGGTAAGTCTTTGTTATAGACAGATTCTGCTTACACTGGTCTTCCTGGTGTCTTGCAGAGGTAGATTTTGATCATCTTGTCCATACATTTTACTATTTTAATAAAGTTCTGTTTAAAGCAACAATAATTTTTCCTACTTGCATTTTTTTTTCTTACAGTAAATTCAAGGTGGTTTGAGTCCTTTTTTCATGAACTGGTAACTAGGGCAGGCTCTCCACTGCCCAGCCCAAGGTGGCAGCTGTGGGTCAGTGCAGACTTAAGGATTCGCTGACCTGGTAGACAGCTCAAAGTTACCCAGGTAAAAGGAATTTCTCTGGCTAATCATAGCAAAGTTCTCCTCTCAGAAGCAGGATTTTGGATACTATGCATTGTTCACAAAAACAACACTCAGGGCACAACGCCCAGATAACCAGCAACACAGGGTAACGGCTAACAGTTTCAAAGAGGGACCCACGTGCTCAAGAGGTAGTGACCTTGCTATCCAGGGGCTTCCAAGAAACCCCACAAAGGTAGCCTGGCCTCTGGCCGAGGCCCTTTACTCACAACTCCCCATGAGAACGTCCCTCTGAGGAGGGAAGGGTACGGGAGTGGGTGGTCATGGTTAAGTCGATTTTTATAAATGGAGACCATTACCGAGAATCATATAAAATGGCCTTCATCTAGCAATTTAATGTACTTCAATATGAAAGGAAGTATAGAAGCCCATCCCGTAACTGGCCTCCAATTCTTTATCAACATAAACTTATCTCTGTGAGCACCGTTGAGGGCATACGTGGCACAATATTGTTGTAACAATATTGTGTTAACATTGGTAACAGTGACTTTCAAGTTTAAGTAGCTCTCCTGCTAAAGGAGGTGATGATGACAGCTGTTCCCCTCCATGCCAAGGGGCCTAAGGAAAAGTCTCTTTGAAAAAATGGATATTCAGAGCTGGTGCACTTGGGAGGCAGAGGGAGGTGAATCTGTGAGTTCGAGGCCAGCCTGGTCTACAGAGGAGTTCCAGGGCAGCCAATGATGCACAGAGAAACTGTCTTGAAAAAACCAACAAACAAAACAGAAAAATGAGTATTCAGAAACTTTTCTCATTATAAGAATCCAAGCTAATGTGATGAAGAGAGCTGAATACAAACAACATTAGTGTGACTATAACATATTTCATGGTAGAAAGAAATTCTTGGATGAGACAGCGTTTGTTAGGGGTCATTGTGGCTTAATTTCAATGTCAGATAGTTTTTAAGGAAAGGCTTATGAATTCCATGCATTGGTCTTTTGTGGAGGAGGAAAAAAAATCAAAAACAAAACAAAACAAAAATACACATTAAGTTCCATCCTTAGTATGTAACAGATGTTTAACTAAAAGAACATGGTTAGTTCGGTCCCATTTGTCACATATCAAAGATTCTAACCAGGCACCTTTGGATATAAGATGGATTTTACAAGACACTAAAGCCTAAGCAAATACTGAATTTAAGGAATATTTTGATCGAGTCTTACAATTTTCCATACAGAAAACTCAGAGACCACTGCATTACTTTGAACAGGATCTAAGCTACACAGCTTCTCTACAGCAGAGACACTGAAAACCAGCAGCAGCATTTCTGAAATTCCATCTTCACTGTAACTTTAATTTCAGCCAGGGAAATCCCAAATAACAAATACATATATACATACATATATATATATATATGTACGTATATATACACACACATACACAAAATATAGCTTTGAAAAAGGGAATCTTACCTCTTAGGTAGGACAAAGATTATAAACACTGATAGGGGCTTATGAATATACAGTGAAAGGAAAAGTAAGTCAGTCTTCAAGAGAGGATTTAACAGAAGTTCTGAGTCCACAATTAGCACCTACCACAGAGGACTTCCAAGAGTTTCCACATGAAAACCTGGAATGTTAGTCTCATTCAACAACCTGAGAAGGCAGAGGGCTTCTTTCAGGCAAAGAGCACATTACCAGGTTCATTAATTAAACAGTGCGGGTGGAGCAGATGGATGCTACCTACGCTCCAATGACGATAAATTGGGACAGAGGTTTGCAGTTCTTAATGAGGCCCCATAAAATGAATGATTACATAGTGATCACAAGTAAACAAACCTGGGGAAGAGCTGGACCACAGGCAACAAGTCCTGCAACATGGTAACAAGGAAACCAATGGGGAAGTATCTAATATGCATGCCTTTGTGGGACATCAAGCTGGCCCAGAAAAGCAGAGGAGTCTACAAATGACAGTGGGACAAGGATATAAAAATGCCTGGCTGTGAAAATGAATGGAACAGAAACAGTTTTTATCACATATGTAGTATGACACTCTCAAGCTTCCTTTTATCTTCAGAGAAGAACATGCAAAATGTACTTGGGCCTTTCAGCTTAAGGGACCACCAAAAGAAGAGCTCCAGAAGATGCAAGTATCAAAGTCATTTTTAGTCATACTTTTTTCTAATCACAATTAATTCTTTCTTTCTTTATTATTATTTTTTTTGCTATGCCTTTTCTTGTTTTTTGTCCTAATTAGATTATGCTAATTATCTTATGCACTCATGGAGGAGGAACCAAAGTTATTGGGATACTAACAATTCCCTGAAGACATTGGTTGTTGTCTGGAACACTCTACAGACAATCTTTAGAATGATCTTCTAGATTTTCCAGCTAAGGCAGAGTACAATTCCAGTGAGCAACTGAAAACTCTGGAGTAACATCGGGCCAAATGATAGTGATACCTCCTATAGTACAGCTCTGGGAGGACACAGACATTACTTGTGAGTCTCTCTTCTGTCACTACTTGGTCACCACCGTGGCCCCAGTATTCTGTTATAAGATGCTCTTTTACAGCAGTTTCCTCTGCTCTGGTTCTTCTCTCTCATTATAACTGGCCTATGCGGCAAGGCTTTCATATCTATTTTAGAAAGAGGCAAGGTATAAGCCGATTCAACATGGACAAAACAATGTCTGCAAGAACTCAGAAACATGACCACAATGGAGGCATGTTTTGAACTCTCTTCACTAAGACAGATACAGAGTGAGTTATATTAATTACATTCATGTTGTGGTGACCCTCAACCATAAAATTGTTTTTGCTGCTACTTCATAACAGTAATTTTTCTACTGTTATGGATCATAATATCTGATATGCAGGATGTCTGATCTGGAATCCCTGTAAAAGGGCCATTGACCGTCCAAAGGAGTTGCAACCCACAGGTTGAGAACCACTGTTTGAAAGGGTAGAGACTTCTTAGAAACGTTCCTGCAAAATATGTGAGAATTAAGAGGAATTGTTTCACCTTGTAAACCTAACACTTCAATGGCCTTCTGAATTGCCTGAGGACAAGTGAGGAAGAGCAGTTGGTCTTAAGAGCCAAGCTACCAGGGTATTCAAGGAGCCCCACCCCTGCTGAGGGCCCAGACCGAGTTCTGGTTGCTACACTTTTGCTCTCTCTGTCTGTGAAGTGAGGCTGACACAGGCATTCTGTAGGGCTGCCCTGGAGTGGGAATAATGGCTCAGCAGCCCTCATCTTCTTACGCCTTTGGGGAGGCTATATTTCTGTACATTTTCCATCCATGCCTAACCCTAGGTCCATGGGCTGGTTAGACAACCTTTTATCCACCACACGTCAACACCCAGTACCAGTTATGTTTCCACCTCTGTTCTTCTCCAACTGTTTGATGGTTGCATTTTGTCTTGCTTCATAAAAATGAGTGGAAATAGGATACAATCAAGTACCAGTAGTAGTGACAGCTACAGCTCTCAATTCACAGAAGTTCTAGCAAAACTAGATACCCTTACACACATTAAAAATGGGAATCTTAAGTGCTCAGTTACATTTTCATTTCATCAAATATATACCAGCTCATTTCCAACAGCAAAGGGTAAGGATATTAGGAAGCCATTGGAAAAAACAGAAACAAGTGCCAGGATCTAAGATGTAATGCATGCTCAGGAATGTGCAGTGTTTTTGTTTTATTTTCTAAAATTAGATGAGAACTCCTAAGAAGCTAAGTACACTTTTCAATTTGGATCTGCAGATCAAAGTAAAATCGCTTTTAAAAACAGTACACAAATGGAATATAATTATCGGCATACCAGCCTCTATCTTCTTTCCCACAACAAGATAAATTTTTTTTTATAATTTATAAAATTGTAATTTTTTAATAATTCTGTATTATTTCATGAGTTGAAGTTCCTTTATGAGTCAGTCCATTTGCCAAATTCAAATAGCAAATGATCCCTGAGCCAGACTGTGACTAAGAAACATAATCAGAAACCATGTTGGAGATTCTCAACTCTAAAATGCTTAAATAAAATATTCAATAAGGGATCATTTATAAAACAGTTAATATTTTTATCACTAATTAAAATGTAAGGATAACTGTATAAATGTGAACAATCTCATTTTAGTACATAAAACTCACACATTAAATTTATGCACACCTTTGCACAAATGGCCCCAAAGCACAAAATTCTGAACAATCTCTTATAACTTTATGGAACTATGAGATCAGGAGCCTGGAGTGTCCCACAGACAGGTCACTGTGTCACCGGGGGGGGGGGGGGGGGGGGGGCAGTGCAATGGTAAAGGAGAAGGGAGCATGTGGGAAACAGTGTCACTGCTCTGGCACTTGTGTGCCATGCCTCCTACACTCTTCTCATTCTGCCTTTCCCTTCCGGTGCTGCTGGGGATTGAATGGAGGGCCTTGCATACACTAGTGTGTTCTTTGCTACTGAGCTCTATTCCAGCCAATCAATTTTGTAATAATAATAATAATAATAATAATAATAATCCTTACAATCTTACATTCTTCCAATACGAGGAAGGAATTAAAAATTAAAGTTACAGCTCCCCCTCCACTGGAGAAGAAATATTTTTAAATAGAAACCTGAAACAATCTCATCAAACGCTAAGCAAGCTTTCAGTAAGTGGCCCATACTTCACATAACACCTCAAAAACCATCTTTCTGGGGTTCCCCTCCCCCAAGACTTTTCAGTCGGAGGGGTTAAAAGTGTGGGTGTGGAAGTCAGCTTTTGTTTGAAAAATTAGCAATGCTATGAGTCACCCTGCATTAGCAGCAGAGTAGTTTTGCATCTTGTACGAATCCAGACACCATATGCCATGCGAAGACCTATTACTTTATTCGGTGCCACTGCTGACAGGCAGCCACGTGGGTATCCCCAGTGGAAGGGCTGTCTCCTCCCGGCGGTGAGGACAGGAACCCAGTGAGCTGAACACATCCGACATTGTACAGAGCAGCAGGAACAGCTGGTAAGCTAGCAGCAGCAAGGGCTAGCTAGGCGCGCCGATGCTAATGAGCCTGGCGACAATGCTGGCCTTCAGAGGGGCCAGCCCTATGTCGACGCGTTCCCATAACAGCCTCAAGAGGAGAACTTGCTCACTCATGCCTTCGGTCTCATTGAAACACATACTGGTGCTAGTAGCTTATCAAAAGCTGCTGGAACTTTACAAGTTACAAATCTCCCCAACAGTTTCAACGTGCTTTAAAAAGTGGCACTGGAGCATGTAGAGAGGCCCAAGGGTCTGTTGGGGTAGCAGAGAAAATTTACTAGTGGTAAACAGCGGGTTAGCAGTACGGGCAGAGTGGCTGCTGCTGGCTTCCGGGCCATAGACCACACTCACAGAACTGGCCTCCAGCAGGCTGTCTTAACGTCTCTGTTCTCTTCTTGGACTGTATCTTTCAGATGACCCACTCCTACATTTGCATAGTATGCTCCTAGGCTATAGCGCTTTCCTTCGTTGTCTGCTGCAAGGACCCATGGACTGAATAAGGTGACGTTCTTAGTGCCTGGACTGAGCAGGTGCTAGTGACCCTAAGTAAACTGGTGTCTCTTCCTGGGGACCAGAACACAGAGCACAAAGGCTTGACTTCCTGGCCTCATTTTTGTCCCACAACACGAGGCAGCAGATATCTCATGAGCGAAGGGTTTAAGTGCTGGGAGTGAGAACACATAGCAGAGGGGTGGAGGTGGGAGTAGGAAGCTGGGGGGGTTTCTATGGGTTTTGCCTCCTAGAAGCATCTGGGGTTCCCTGACTGCTAAAATCTGTGATGTTTCCAGGCCTATGGTAGGCTCTCTGCTGAAAAGTGTTTACTTTCTGAACACTCCTTGCTTCACTTAGGACCTTGTGATTGACTCCTGTTCATTCTCTTGTCCAAGGCAGGCCAAACAAGTACACCCAAGGCAGTGTGTACTTCGGACACACTGCTTGTTCTGAGCTGAGCCTGCATTGTAGCCATTAAGAAACTGCACTGCTCTTTGCTGTAACAGACTCTTATCTTCCAGCAACGCCCCTGGAGGACAAGAGCCATGCCTTCGCATGTTTACCCTCAGCAAAAGCAAGACTCTGGGCAGACAGCAAAGGCCAGGGGATATCTTGTGAACAAGGATACAATAAAAGTAAAAAGCACAGCCTGGCTTTTAACTTCTAATGTTCAGAACTAGCATCTGGGAAGGAGAGTGGGAAGACACAATCTATTCATCATCTTTTTGCCAACACAGTATAAACATCTAAAGAAATGATGCTGTGTTAAATGACCACCTCTCCATTTCCTATGGCTGCGTGTGTTGGAACTTAAGAGAGAAGTGCCTGGCTCTGACGGATGAATCTTGCCTCCTTGAAGTTTTTACTCCAGGAAACTTCAATTAGGAGCATCTCTGAAGGTGACATATCTGTACTTTAGAAAACCAAAAGGATAGAGATGTCTCACAGTGTAGATGAGTGAAAATGGCCTTAATCATGATATGACCATCATGACTAAAATTAGGATGACATGCTATTAGAGCTACACTTGGGTTTGGAAAAGTACAATAAATATTAGTAAGGTTGCACACATCTATAGCCTCAGTTTCATGGGAAGCTAAGATAGTAGTTCTGAGGCCAGCCTGGACAAATACCAAGACCCATTCTAGGAAAAAACAAAACAAAACACCCAAACAAACAAGCAGAGGAGGCCACAGTCCTTTCTGTAAGGCTCTTCTATGCAGCAGTTATTAGAGTGGGACACCTGCCATTGCTGCCTGCCCATTGCTGTATGGGCATACCATAGCAGACAATGATGCTCACACTTGAATCTGCTGTTGCTTTCATACTTACCTTCCTTTAGACCCGGCTCTTATTTCTTACTGTAACCTGAATCCCATAGAGAATGCTAGAACCACAAAAAGAAAACAGAATGGCTAGAAAGGAACCAAAATACACTGTCAGAGGATGCTGTGCTATTCCATAGCTCCTGAGGCATCCCAGTAGTCCAGGGATAGACAGATATTCCTTCCCCAGCCTCTTACATAGCTACTAGCCTTTCAGAGACAGACATGACAACTAATGCTCACTGCCTTCTCATGCTTTGTGGAACAGCATATCAAATGAGCTCTTTCAGGCACTAGAATTTCAAAGATTAAAAAAAAGAAGACCTGGTTTTTGTATTTTTTTTGAGACTTGATTTTATGTAATTTTAAACTACTGATCTTCCTGTCTTTACTTCCCAAGTGCTAGATTTACAAACATGCACTACCATTTTCTGTTAAAATAACAAAATGAAAATCCACTAAAAACAACACATACACACACACACACAGACACACATGCACGCACACACATAAACACCTTCTGTGCTTAAAAATTAGCCTAGGATTAATTCTAGCCCAAGGCTTTAGACTGTGTTAGCTGTCCAGGATGCAGAGACAGCTAGTAGAGTCAAACAGAGAATGTCAACACGTTTGTGTGTCTGGTTCCCACATGCATCCACATATATGCATGCTTGAACAAACACACACACAGTCCAGGCAGAGTCCTTCTTTGCTACATGAAGTATCAGAGGAAAGGTGTTCCATGGCAAGGCCGTGCAGAACCACCCGTCACGGATGGAATGTGTCCCTAGCGAGGGTGCTATGAATCTGTGCCATGAAGCTGCCCACCTCCACAGTCCGTGTAATGCCATCTAAGTGCTCTGCCTCACATGACTTGCTGCAGGCTGCTGAAGATTAGAGCCATCGATCGCTCCCTGCAGAAGAGTCTTGCTGTGCAAAAGGAAAGTAAGCAGCAGAGACAGACAGCTCAGTATTGATCTGCTCTGGTGGGGGGGCTGCACTTCCAAATGAAGAGCAGCACTCCTTCCCAGCACCTACGGGGGTTACTGTGACACGCATTGGGACATGACAAAGATTGTGCGTGAGGCCAAACACTGCTGCCCCCTCTCTTGTCAGTGGTCACAGACTGTCAGAGAAGCCACACTGCCATGTGAAACCTCTAGATTTTAAAAATAGCAACATTCTATATTCTTTGAGCATTCTAAATTCATCCAAAGCAGGGCTGAAAGACTGTTGCCAGAGAACTTCCAGAGGCCAACCTAAATGCAGCGGAAAGCAATGTGGACACATTTCAAGAACATCCTTCTAGTGTCCAAGAGTGACCCAAAGCCAGAAGTCTGGTTCTCATTACATAAGACTTTTTTTCCTATAAAAGAGGAGACTCATTTAACTTAAAGATGAACATTTAAAGACTGGCCTCCAAAACATTCATTCTCCTTAAGGAAGTTGCAACGACACAAAATATTTGGTTTCCAGAAAGTTTTTTGTAAACTTCCTCAAGCATAAAAATATAAATTCACCTAAAAGGACAAATGAAATTATGAAGCACATCAAACTCACGATTCTTGAAAGCAATGTAAAATTAAATATAGGATGAGAGCAGATTAAAGAGAAAAAGTGGGACCAGGGAGACGGTTCAGTGGATAAAGGTGCCCACTACCTAATCTGAAGACCTGAATTTGATCCCTAGAAATTACATGGTAGAAGGAGAGCCAACTTCTGCAAGTAAGCTGTCTTCTGACCTCCACACATGTGGCATGACTCATATGCCAACCCCTTGCATCAATTAATAAAAAAAAAAAGTAATAAAACTTTAAAGTGAGAAAGGAAGGAATCTACATAGAACTCAGAAGACCTCCTTCATAGAGGAGATAGAAGCAAACTGAACTGTATTACTTTTATAGTATTCTTTGGATTAAGGTCGTTATTTAAAACCAGTCTCTTCTTTTGTTAAGTCATTTCCTTCTATGCAGTAAAGATACCTTATGGTACAATTAAATAAGTGGCACGAGAATACTTTACCATTAGAATTCCTTAAGGTGTTTGCGTTTTTTTTTTTTTGTTGTTGTTGTTTTTAATTTTCTATCCAACTAAAACTATTGAGTTGTGTTATTCTGGATAGTGGGGCTGAAACATGAATAGGACAGGCTCACAGAACTCAAGTCCTCTATCTTAGAGCTCTGACGCACAGCAGTCATCACACCATTTGGAGCAGGTGGCTAGGAGGCTGCTGGCCTCAAAAGGCTTTCTTTCTTCCCTCAGCTTTGCAGTGGCCAACAATGCTGAGTTGTCCAATGCGAGACTTCAAAAGCTCGTGCCTTGCACCCGAGTCTCTTAAAGCCCCCAGCAGTGAGACAGAAGGTGAACTGAAGTCAGAAGACCCAAACTGGCTAGAGGGGAGACTGCAGGTAAGGGAGAGTTGGCCAGTTCCTATTTGTTCCCACTGTCCAGCTATCAGCCATGACAGACCTGGGCAAGACCCAAACCTGAGCCTGGGAAACCCACAGAATCTACAAAGTCACACCTCCTCCATTTCTCCTTGAAATACCTCTGCCAGAATCCTTAGACCACTAGGAAGTCCTTGGGCTCTTATAAGAGGAGCTGATGCACAGACTTCTATTCATGTTTACCTTTTTAGTCAAAATTAGGAAATAAGTTAAACATTACTGAGATTTAATGCACGCCTCACTGGGATGCTTCTTGCTTAGTTGTTCCTGCCCCTGTTCCTGATAGAGGGACAGAGTAAGAGATAGCATCAACAGAGCCCTCATTCTCTTTTCGTACACTGCGGGCTGCTGGGGTTTTCATGAGTCTCTTACCAAGGTACTGAATTTCATCACCTCATGAACAGAATCATTACAATGCACGGGCCCAAGGCAAGATGTGGCTGACGGGCCATGGCATCTCCTCTGTCATGAGATCTGCACTTTATCTCATAGGAAAGTTCTTGAAAAAGTCATTGAACACAAGGATGAATTACCCATTTTTCATTTCTTTTTTTAGAACAGGAAATGTTCTGGAGTTGGTAGCCTCTGTGATGGCAAAGGGCTGGCTTCATTTACTCATCTAACAAGCATCCCTGAACAAATATTTACTTTGTGGCAGGTGCTGAGGCTGCACCAGGGTTGAGACTCTCCTGGAAGACACAAGCATGATCTGTACCCTGAGCTGTCCTTGTCTTACCAACTTGTTAAATTATTTCTACTATCACATTTAGACACATTAAAGAAAAAGTCAGACAAGAATTTCTGTCCTCAGAAATTCTTTTTACTACCTAGGTAAAAAGAATAAGTGAATTCTACAGTAAATTAGATGGTGACAAGGACTTACACAATAACAAGCACACAGGAAGGCCACAGGAGGTAGTAAAGATGTGTGCGCATGCACAGATGTGTGTAGGTGTATGCATGGTTTATACAGGAAGAGGGGGGAGCACTCAGAAGGGTGAGGAATGAATCCTATGGATACACGGAGAAAACCTGTCTATGCAGAGGGCAAAGAGCATAGGCCTTGCCTGTAGGACTCTGGCCTTTATCTTGGCAGTATGAGCACAGCAGTGTCTATGGATTTGTCCAGGCTGAGAAGGCCAGAGGAGGCAGGAGATGAAGTCAGGTGGGTCTGGCCAGCAACAAGCTTTTAGCTGACCTTACGAAGAAAAATTGCTATTGCACCATAAAATAAGTGGGTATTTTACATTGTGAGAGTAGCTGCATCTCAGTAGCTGCAACACAGAAGCACACCTGCCACAGTTTAGTATATTTTTAATATGCTAAAAAAAAAAAAAGCATTGTGGGATTGGGATAGGTCAGTGATAGACTGCTTGTCTGGCATGCTTAAGGTGCCATATTCAAACACACACACACACACACACACACACACACACACACACACACACACACACACACAC
>NW_026586816.1:4009075-4017823 GCF_907164565.1 Psammomys obesus | reverse complement strand
CACACACACACACACACACACACACACACACACACACACACACACACTGTATGTAGCTCATACAGCATTAAGGAAGATAGAAACTTTCAGCCAAATGTTCTGAGGGATCTTTGTGGAACTGATGGCAAGAACAAACACTGAGCTGTTGGGGTCTCCAGGCTAAGACTGCAATGTTCCCTAGCCCATGTATATCTCTTTGCAAAGTTTTGTTTTTGACTATCAACAAACAAGCAAACAAACAGAATCAAAATCAGTCAAGCTTGGAGGAACCTCCTGCTTCACAGAACTATTAAACCAACTTAAAAATAACATGTGGACTTAATCCCATTGCATTTAAGATACTATTAGTAAAAATAGGACAATTTTATGTTATAAAAATACTTCAAATAAGTTCTTTCCTCTTTATCACATCCTTTCTAAATCCATACTATGGAGCATACTTCACAATGCGAACGCAGACTTCTGAGGCAGTCAGTGGGTCCTAGGTGGTACCCTGCTTACTGATGTGAGGGCTCTAACAGTTCCATTCCTTCTTCTGAACAGAAACAAGAGCTGCAACCTTAAGTATACAGTGCCATGCTGTCCCCAATACAATGTTGTCCCAATGCAAGCTCACCAAAATTTCTCCAGCCTAGGGCAGGCATTTAATTTAGCAACTGTGATTAGTGTCTGAATATATTTCTGGAAAACAAACTCAAAAAAATCTTGTGAAATGTCTAGTCTATTGAGACTTGCAAGACAAGCAGATGGAGATACTAATGAGGGACACCCACTCACACTGACAACCTGAAGCTGTGGGTGGAAGTCATTCTCCCCTCGTGGAGCTCTGTCTATCCTCTCACTCTCTTCTGCAGTTTGTGTCTGAAAGACCAGGCAGAACCACTGTATGCTGACTAAGGCCTTTCTTACATCCCAGAATAAGCCCCTCCCGGTGAAGAAGCCCCTCCCGGCCCTGCCTCCACCCCATGGCAGGAAGACCACTCATTTCTGCACCCTAGAGTAAAGTCAGGGCTACCAACACGGGTTGGAGGGGAAGCAGAAGCACACCTGCCGAAGTTCCCACGGCACGCGTAGCAGGGCCTGGGGAAGAGGGTAGAATGGAACAGCCATTTTTGATCTTAGAGAATGAGCCAGGAGCAGATTCTCCTCTGCATCCCAGCAAGCATCTGCTCACTTGTTCATTCTGTTACCTGTTTATATGGTGTACACACTTTACCAAGTCTTTTCCTTTCCTCTAGGGTGGGGATATAGCCACAAACGATGGCAGATTTGTCCTCAGCAATTGATAATACTCACAGGAGAAAGACACAACAATTAAATGACAAGAACTAAGCGAAAAAACTGAGGTAGCACTCCTCCAGAAACAGAACTGTACAGACACTCAGGAAATGGAAGAAGCTATTAAGATGCTGGAAGGACGGATGGGAACAGACAGAACTCTAGGCAGAGAATGTAGTTCTCGAGGCTGGCATGTTTGTGAGCCACTAGAAAGATTCTGGATTTTTCTGTAGTATGGAGGGTTTTGAGCTACATGTTTTGATTTCTGCCAGAAGGACAACTTTCTGCTTTCTGAAAAGATCTGCAAGGATAACAGGGGGAAAGAGTGAAACTAAGAGGAGGCTGTGCACCAGTCTAGCACATGGCAAGACTAGGCTGAGGCTATGTGGCGGGAGTGGGAAGAGGCTGCATTTCAGTTACTTTCTAAGAACAAGATTTGTACTTATACTTCATTCTATAAGTAGTTAGCAATAATCTGTCTGAGGGACTATTTCCCTCCCTTTACAGATAAGGGAACAACACACAGAGGTAAAATATTTGTTCAAAAACAAAGATCTAGTTACCATTCTAAAACTGAAACCCAACTTCTGACTGAGACCAGCTTTCACGTATACCTGGATAAAGAAGACATTTTGAACTGTGGAGACACAGCCTTTGTAGGAAGATGACTACCATGGAGGAGAGGCAGTGCCCTGACCTTCTTCTTCCTAGAACAGTCCCTGAGAATGAACACTTGACAACAAGAGGGGTGGGTTGGAGCTCAGCGCTAAGGGTGAATGTAGCATGCTGTAGAACGTAGGTTTTGCCCCCGCAGTGCAAAAGCAACCCCCAAACCTGCCCAAGCACCCAGACTTAGTGCTGTGACATCAGCGACACTGCAGAACATGAGATGTAGAAAAGGGCTTTACATTCCCTTCATGTGTTTCCTTTTTTTTTTTAAACGGAGTTTTTCTGTGTAGTCTTGGCTGTCCTGGACTCACTGTGTAGACCTGCCTGCCTCTGCTTCCCAGAGTGTTGGGATTATAGACCTGTATTGTGTTGCCTGGCCTTTCATGTGTTTCCAAATAAATAAAAATATACCATTCTAGTGTGCCATCACCAGTGACAGTCTACTTGAACAGTCACTCCACCTGCAGGTTTAATTTTCTCTCTTCCTCTCCTTCTCCCTCCCCCACCACACACACACACACACACACACACACACACACACACACACACACACATGAGAGAGAGAGAGAGAGAGAGAGAGAGAGAGACCTAGGATGGTTCTCGAGCTCTAAGGCCTAGCTGACCTTATTTGACCTTTCTGGCCTCAGAGAGGCCATTCCAGAGAGGAATGGCTAAGAGCACAGACACGCATATCCAAGGTCTGTGAAAGAAAAGGAGAACAGATCAGGGCTTAAACACTGACAGCTAACCATCCACAGCAAAGCTGGCAGTATGAGACCCTAACCACATCACTGACAAGAGTGTGGTGTGTAACTGCAGGCTAATCTCTTCTAATCACTTAGTTTAAAGTCTTTCCTGATAGAGCTGTCTGAAATGTATATATTTCACTATATCTTTATCCTGTTGGGCATAAATTCTATTTTCAAAATTAATGAGCACGTAATAGTTGAAGGTGCTTTAAAGGGGTTAGACCTTATAAACGTGCTACTTAAATTTAAGACAAAATTTACTTCTCTGACAGCCAAAGTAAAAGTAGTTTCTTGGGTGTATATATCCATTTCTTTACTGACTTCATTTAATTTTAAATGTGTAAAAGAACCCCACACATCCTATTTATTTTCTCATAGCCAAGCCGAACGCTCAGCAGGAAGATATAATGTGATGACAGTTTCCATCTTCTTTTGGGAGAAAGTTATGAGTCTTGGGAGTGAAAGGCACAACACAATGGAGAGTGAAGGCAGCTCCCCCATCGGCTCTCCGCCTTCTTTAAATCCCACAGAGGATGGCAGTTTGGATGGAAACCCCAAAATCTATTCTGTCCATCTGTTTTATTATTCTTAGAACAACTGTCAAAAGTTGCCCAGGGATCAAGTTGCAAACGTACTAATTTGCCTTTGAAAAGTGGGCCCTGGGGGAATTCTGGAACTCTGCTTATAAATTCAGAACCCCTTAGCCAGCCAGCCTGCCCTGCCCTTTGTGGAGGTATGAGACGTTGCACTTCCAGGCATACATCTGCCTCAAGGCTGGGATGCCCTGATAGACTTACATCCCACTTCATAGGCAAATGAAGGGGAACCGCAGGGACTTGGCATCTTAAGGGCTGGCTTGTTCCCTGACAAGCAGACTGAGTTTTTTTAGGAGGCAGCTCCTTCATTGATCATGGGTGGATGAAAGACCAAAGCTTTTTACTGGAGGTTTAAAGGCGTGAACATGGCAGGGGGATGCCTGTTCTGTACTCTTTTATATCCTTGAACCAAACAGGAGATAGGAGCCTGGGATAAAACACTGGAGAAATAAGCTGAAGATAGAAACTATAAGCCACTGAACGTGGGGCCATTTATTTCAGTGACTATGCTGAAACAATAACAAAAAGACAGTCTGGACAGACTGTCAGATGTGATCACGTCAGGAATCATAAGGCATACCTAGAGAGCAGTCTATGCTGAAATACTGGGGCATTCAGGGAGCATGTACTCTGCTCAAAACTAAAGCAGCTGCCCATTTCTTAAGCTGGCTGTGCTTAAGGCATGTGCAAACACAATATACAGATGGAAGTGCATGTGGGCTCACTGACTGTAGGGAGCAAGGGCCAGCACTGAGCTTCCTAGCGACCAGTCTTCTTCACTAGGTCCCAGTGGGCTCTAGCAAAACCCTTTTCAATGAATAGGGCCACGGAACCACACCTGAAAAACAAGACTTACCTGTTTTAGAGTTTGGAGTTTCTGGGTATTGGAGAAAACTGTTAAAGAGGAAACCCTCAAGGCTCACATGACGGCATTTAGGTTGTATTTGCTCAGATTACCAAAAAGTATTCAGCTTTGATTAAAACATTTCCTTGAGTGCGTTGCGAATGATTGCAGCAGGGAACCTGCTGGGAGCCCACTGCAGACGCACAGACGGGATCACCTGTTGGACCTGCTGCTTTGTTCTCCTGTGGCTTTGCAAGATCTCTTATTATAATAAGGCATGTATTATCCTTTTTAGAGATTTGAATAACAGAAAGTCTCACTTTCAAAATGCTGCTTATAATCTCAGAGTCTACGCTGTTTTCTGTTGATGTGGGTCCTTTAAAAATGGGACAGATAATTAGCAAACTGAAATTTGATTAATGTTGGATTAGGAGGTTCTGATGTTTCCCAGCAATGTGTTATTTCAGTTTGTGCTCACTGGAAGAGACTGTGTTTAGGAAACTTGTTCCCTCTGCTTTTCAGAATGGGAAGATGAGCTTTAAACTTTGCCTTTTAAATAAAGAGAATTCAGTCTGAACCAGCCAAATTTTTTTCTTTTTCTCCATTTTTCAAAAATGTTCTTTGCCACTCTGAAGTTGGAGCCAAAGAATTAACTAAGAAAGCACAAAATAAAAGAGAAATATAAGTCTTCCTCAGAACTGCTTAGTGTGAGCCCTTCCTGCTTATGATGGGTAACTTGGCACAGGCAGCTTTTGACAGCCTTGTTGTCTGAGGCTCCAGCACAGATTTTTGGGAAAGTGAAAAACTTCTCTAGTCAGATTCCAGTCTTTGAAAGTAACTGCTTAGATAATATTCCACAGAAACATTTAATCTACTTTGTGCTTTAAACACGAGGGTGGGGTAACTCTTGTAGGTTTGCTGGAGTTATCTAAAGCCAGATAGTGGCCATTTTCATGATCAGTGGCCAGATTCTATCCCCATGAGTTAAAATTCATATTGTTTCCCTAATGTTGAAGAGTGTGGAAGAATCAGAAATGATGGATCCCTTTTAAGCTATGTCATTCCCAGGTAACTGTAAATGCTAAGACACTGTCATTTATGAAATGACCTTTTGCTCTTTGAATATTTAGACATCAATAAATGCCAAATGCCTAGAAATGCTCACAGCACTATGAAAAAGGTAAGTAGGGTAGGCAAAAACCCTCTCGCATGCTTTTGACATGACAACCATTTCCACTTTTCTAACAGCTTTGCAAAATGTATTTAGGAACAACAGTGGAATTTGTGTCATCATGACCAAATGATTACGGTGCAAACCCGAGATTCTTCTGAGGCCCAGCAGTTTCTGGTCCCTATGGAAACGAAACCTCAGACATTGTCCTCCACTCAGCTGGAGGACAAGACCGGGAGGCTTTTGTGTTCAGTGAGATTTCTTCCACAACCTTCCCGCAACAGACCCTGGTGCTTCCTCCCAACTCCTTTCTAATTGAGATGCAAATGCGTCTCTCTGGCTGATTACACTTCCCTTACAGCAGCGGACGAAGGCAGCTGTAACCAGAGTTTGCAGACTTTCCAACAAGTGACTTCAGCTGCAGTATCTGCATGCTGGTTTTAGAAGGGCATTGCAGACGGTTTTATTTATGTGCGTAAAATTTACACACATTAATGGTTTAAAAAAAAAAAAAACCACCCCAGCAACCTACTAGTAGGAAGCTAGGATCTAGAATAACTAGGAGCCTCAACATCTTCCTGAAGGTCTGAGCTCTGGTGGCCACAGTAAGCCTCTACTTGTAAGTTTTCAGACTTTAACCATCTGTGAACTCAATCTTTCTTCCCAAATCCTAAATACTCATGGCTCTATGAAAAGTGATTACTGAACAGTCTTTATGTTGCTTTCACATCCCTCAAGAGTCCATTAATTTCAAAATATAAAGTCCTTCAATAACTTTTAGGGGCCAACTGAAATCTATCAATCACTCATGTATGGGGACTGAGCCTAGAACCTTGAATGTTAGGACAGTGCTCTACCACTTTTCCGGCTAGTCTTATGTCAAATAGTTATCTGAAGGTAGGGAATCTCAATTGAAAAGAGGCCTCTGTCAGATTAAGCTCTAGGGCATTTTCTTAATTAATGATTAATGGGGAGGGGCCAGGCCATGCTGGGTTATTCCATGCCTCTGCATCAGCTCCTGCCTTTAGGTCCCTGCCCCGTTTGAGTTCTCATCCTGACTTACTTAATAATGAACAGTGATATAGAAGTGTAAGTCAAATAAACCCCTTTCTCCCTAACTTGCTATTTGGTTGTGCAGTTTCATCACAGAAATGAAAACCCTACTTAAGACAACTACTGAGCTAAATCCCCAGCTACAAAATTATTTTGAACACAATAAAAGGAAACAACATAACACAATCATCCAATAAAAGAAAAATTCATATAATAACTAGTTTTCCAAGAATTTTTCTAACTTTAAAAAAGCCCCTTTGTGCTGTTGTTTTTCCAATTGTGCTTCTGTGGCCAGCTCTTCCTACCAGGCAGCAGGCATCATAGGGGCTTTGAGTTTCCTGGACAGAGTTGAAACTATACCTTCAAGATGGAAAGGCACGGATTCCAGGCTACAGGCATACACAGATGCACACACAGGCTGAATGTGGACCCATTTTTCACCTGACAATGAAGGCTCCCACTCTGGGGAAAATAATGCAATGTTATAAAATATGTTTTTATCTTTTGATACTGTTTTCCAAAATGAGTTGACAAAAAAATGTCTTATTTCCTTCACTGCCCTGCTCCCCAGTCCCACCACCTTTACACATAGGCACAACATTCAAGGAGGCAAAGGTGAGTGACAGGAAGAGAAAGAAAACAAAGCCATACTGGAACTTCACAGTACAGCTCGGACTGCATACTCAGTGCATAGGTGAGTGGATCTTGTCAGACTTCAAGGTGACCGAGCACTGTGGGTGAGATGGGATGGGAGGATGGGAGTCTACACCACAGGAGAGACCCACAAGTAGCATGTTGGGTGGGGTGCAGCAGAGTGACTCTAAGCTCAGCAGGGTGGGAAAGCAGAACTTCTGCCTGTGACAGCCTGGCACTGAGACAGTGGCCAAGAGAGGAAGAGCCCACGCTCTTGTGGGTATTTCCGTGGGCACAGTATCAGCCTGGTTTCTTACAGACGGTTAGAATGTTTAGTGTTCTTGAGATTAGGTCTTTCTAAGTGTCACTGTACACCAAAAACAGCAAAATGGTTCCTCTTTCTTCATGAAAATGTTCCCTGCAGCCAGGTGCTTCCTACAGGTTTCATTTCCACCGGCAGCTCTGACCCTAACAAACAGCAGGTGATCATCTGGCAGGGGATTCGCTACAAGCCATTGAAGGAGACATCCCCTACCCCTTATTTTAATATTACTAGGTCAAAAGTAAACATTCCTGGCATGTAAGTCCCACCTAGGATCTCAGTTTTTACAACTGAGGTTTGGAGTCCATTATTTATGGGAAGCAGGTTGGCACCACAGTGAAAAGGCCCAAAGGCAGCACTTATTGGACTTCCAGCTGCAACTGAATGCTGCTTTACTGTCGGGACCCAAACTCAGGGTGAGGAACTGCCGAGTCCGTGAGATGTGGACCACGGTGACTGCAGGTGCACTGTGAAGAGGCTGGGTGCTACCAGCACAAGGGGAGGGAGATCCGATAGGCTCAGATATTCTTATTCTTTTAGGAGAAAGTTGGGTTTTTTGTTTGTTTTTGTTTTGCTTTGTTTTAAATCTACATTTTGGGGGAATGAGGAGCTGGCTCAAGCAGTAAGAGTGCTTGCTGTAAGTAAAGAAATAAATAAATAGTGCTTGCTACACAATCATGAGGATCAGAGTTCATATCTGAGCACTTGATACAAGCCAGGCATCACACAAATTCCAGTTTTGAGGGATCCAATGACCTCTTTCAGCCTCTAAGAGTGCAGAGTTGCTCACACCTACACACACATATGCACTCACATAAACACATGTATTCACATACACAAATAAGTTAATCTTTAAAAAAACCTCCATTCCCCCTCCCCTTAGGGCTGGAAAAATGGTTAGATGGTTAAAAGTGCACCCAGCTTTTACAGAGGACCTGGGTTTGGTTCCTAGTTCTACCTGTAGCCTCAGCAGTCTGTAACTCCATGCCTTCTTCTGGCCTCTGCAGGCTCCAGGTATTCACGTGGCACACATCCATGCACAGAGGCCAAACACTCATCCAGCCTTCCTAAGGCTGCCACCCTGCAATACAGTACCTCATGGTGTGGTGGCCCAACCATAATCTCGTTTGTTGCTTCTTCATAAGCTTAATTTTGCTACTGTTATGAACCATAATGTAAATATCCGTGTTTTGTGGTGTTAGGCCACCCCTGTGAATGGGTCAGACCATAGGTTGAGAACCACGGACAAAACATACTTAAAAAAAAAAATTAACAACAACTATATATATATATATATAACTATATATCTATATATATAACTATATATCTATATATATAACTATATATCTATATATATAACTATATATATATAACTATAACTATAACTATATATATATATATATATATATATATATATATATATATATATATAT
>NW_026586816.1:3942240-4009065 GCF_907164565.1 Psammomys obesus | reverse complement strand
TATATATATATATATATATATATATATATATATATATATATATATATTTTTTTTTTTTAAGGGCAGTCTCCCTGTTTTTCACTGTAGCTGACAACCTTCAGTTTTATGTTTTGGTAACACAGGGAGGCCAAACGCAGTTCAAACAAAGACCATCTGTATGCTGGATTCATTCTGCAGGCAGTTGGTTTGCTGGTTCTGGGCTCTGACTGTTTGCATGACACTGAGCTAAAGCTCCTCCCTGGCTGCCTCTACCCACTGGTCTCACTTCTGCAGATGGGTCCATTTATAACTTCCCAGGTACTAAAGATGATGCCTTCTTGGTTTAAGTAGCTTCCAGGTGCCTAAGGCTGCATAAGGCTCATACTTTCTCTAGCCTGGCACTGAGGTGTGAGGCCCTTTCACTGTGGCCCCCAGGGTGGCACGCTCACCACTTTTTAGATGACAATGCCTGAGGCTGCAGGTGCAGACACAGTCCCCTAGTTCCTGTGACTGGATCCGGGGCTCTTTTGCAGTATGTCATCACAGAGAATGCTGGTGCTGCCAACTGCCACATATGTCACCCTCTCATCTCAAATCTGTGGTCACTCCAAATCTCTAACATTGTTCAGGATGGCTCCTATCAAACCACATCACCTCCCTCCTGCCTTTACACAGCTGCCTACCTAACCTAAATCTATGCCATTTCTTTAACCCTTTCCAGTCCTTTTGTTTGGGCCAATGGTACCATCTGCTGGGACAACCTGAATTTCTGACCTTGCCTCGGGTTAGCTAACCCACTCATATTTTTTACAAATGACAGTTCTAGAACTTTGCTAAGCCTTGATAAAACTGTTAAATGGAAGATGGATAGGCAAATGTACAGAAATCAGCCTAGTGTAGTTCCAGAATTAAAGCACTGCAGTTCTGGTCACAGTAAAGTCACCCATCCCCCAGGGTCCCATAGTTGTCACTCTTATCTTCCAGGTGACCATGATATTTAGTCAAAGTTAGGACTTGTGTTTGTAAGCCTCTAAGCCCTGAAAAAAATGTGTTTGTGACACTCTGGTCGTTGAGAACAAGTTCTTTTCTGAAATTTCAGTGGCTGCTTAATGATTTATATTTAAAAGGGGCAACATTTCAAAATTCAGCCTTTAATCCTATTTGGAAATGAGGGAAATATTTTCTTATTTCCAGTTATTAGAGCATCTTTTATTCAGTATGATTATTCGTGTGTGTGTTCATGTGTGACTCTGCCCACATGAACACATTATGGCTCTGTAAGTGAGGATTTGGGTGGCTCTGAATAAGGACTTGCAGGGGCCAATCTCCATTCTTCTGATTGTACTCTCTGTGCCTCTACAGCTCCAGTAGCTGGGGACTCTAGGGACATTTATGAGTACTGATCTTCCAAGCAAGTGGAGCTCCTCCTTTAATCTTAATGCACAGATTTTAAAGACAAATTTGTCAGAAACCAACTTCATGAGCAACTACTTTAGTTTCTCTCTCATGTCCCATTTTTCTTTCTCTAGGAAATAATTTAAATACCTATTTGTTTGTTTGTTTGTTTGTTTTGAGACAGGTCTCATGTATCCTAGGCTGGCCTTGGATTTGCTGTGAAGCTGAAGGTAACCTTGAACTCCTGACATCCTGCGAGCCACCATACCCCACATGTGTAATTTAAAAATCTCATTGTCAGGAATCTTTCCTTGTTGCTTCCTTCCTTCCTTCTTTCCTTCCTTCTTTCCTTCCTTCCTTCTCCTTTTTCCTCTCCTTTCCCCTCCCCTTTTTCTTTCAAACTGTTAAGAAGTGAATCCTAAGTAGTACACTTTGTGTTTTGCTTCTTGTTTTCTGAAAGATGAGACTATGAGCCAGTCAAGAACATGGCAAATGTTTGCTGCCCATAGGAGAATGTGCTTTAGAGTCAACAACAGCAGTGGAAACACCCATTACAATTCCTTTTGTTGTAGGACTGTTAAGGGGATCCCAATACCTAAAGTTTCACCCATCCCTTCCATCTGCAGCTTGCTGCCATTCAGCCAATTTAAATTCAGTCCCCTCCTATCCATAAGCACTCAATCACACCCTAAGGAGTTTTCCTTCTTTTTGGTGCTGTAACTATCTGGTATGTCTTGACTCTTTTAGTAACTCAGTTTCATTTCTTTTCATACAATTTTTCCCTTACACCCAATTTTCCATGTAAAGACCTGAGACTATTGGCCCCAGTAATGGATGACACCAACTACGAGTATATGTCTTACTTCAGCAGTTTGCTGAAAATAACTCTTCTCTTTGCACCACTTTTCCTGCACCTCTATACCTGCTCCTTCCTTCAAAATCTCCTCTTTAATTGTTCCACAGAATGTTACCTGTGGTTATTCATTGAATCAGCCCAACCCCTGCAGAGGTTCCAATCTATCCCTTTGTCCCTGCTACAGACCAGGCCCCATCTACAGCTCTGTGGATGCTTTCATTTCCTCTGTCTTCCCGGTGCGCCTGTGCCTGCATGTGCAATCCTACACTCTGCCATATGGAAGCATCTGTCATTCTCATATGCAATGGGCTTTCATAGCCTAGTCCTTAAGCAAACAGTGTCCTCTCCCTTGGAATATCTTATTCATATTTATATTCCTAGTGGCTAGGATGGTGCCTGGCACACGGCAGGAGAGCTGCAAATGCCGACAAATGCATAATTGTTTGTGCATGGCGAAATGTAACACATGGTATGGTTTGATTTCTTTGCTATAGTGTGGGGAGATGCACAGAAGAAATCAAAGGTCTGTCCTGGAAGAAACGTTCAGAATCTTAGTGGAAAAGAAAGAACTTGGGTTATTAGAATGTTAGAGAGAAGAGTCATTTTTAAAGCTGTATAAATTAGAAGCAGAAATCTAGCAATGATATTAAAGTAACACATCCAAGAGTTCTGCTCTAGTATTAACAAATGTTTCTGTATCTGTTAGCTGAAAATGAAAGCAAATCTCACTCGGGGATGAAGAAGGCATAAAACTACTTTTTCTTAGGCTAACTGGTTCTCTCCATCAAATACTGATAGTTCCAGAGAGCAGAGATGGCAAATGCCACTGAGACTATTGTTCTATTGAAGTGGACGTTTATTCTAGAAAGCCACCATCTGCTTGATCCGGGGTGAACTCCTCTTAATGGGCATGTTGCATATGGTGAGGGAACCTTTTTCCTGAAACAAGTTATCTGAGGACGAGAATGAAAGCCCTTGGCTCAGACGGTTGTAGAAACTTCTATCAGCAGACCAGTGTCATTTTGGAATCTTTAGTTGGCTTGGGAACTGTAAACATAACATGTGGCAAGCTTCCCATTTACTGTGCTCTAGGCACAGGCACAGGCCCTGCTTGCCTGTGAGCAATAGAAGAGGCAGATGGTAGGTGTGTTGGCTCTCACTATTCACTGCTGCAGTGGCCACAGGACGAAGGCACGCTTGACAGACTTGATTCAGCCCACTGTGGAGGTTACAGGGAAGCCCATAAGGCACAAAAGGGCTGGGCTGAACCGTTAGAGGGGTGCTTTCCATACACAGCCCTACTGTGTTCACATTTTTTTTTAAATTATGGGAGACAATGATATTTTTCAGTCTTCTATGTACTTCTGCCACACAGTTCCAACTGTTTGATCAATTAGCCAAGAGAACCTCTCACAAGAACTCCTTTGATACTGACCCTAAGCTAGATTTACTGCTAAAAAAACAAAACCCCAAAAGACAAATTTGCCTGGGCTGTGCTTCTAATCACCAATTACTCAGAAGCGCATTTTAAAAACATTACAGAGTCAGACTGACACCCAACTGTCCACATTTCTACTATTAGTTAAAATTTACACAGAACTGGATCCCAATCAAGCTCACTCTAAGGAAGTTAAATATCAGTCATCTGGGGAATGAAGGGAGAGGTAGGCGTAACCATGGCTCTCTGCTCCGGCTGACATCAGGGTCAACATGGTCGCTGTGCAGTCACTACACAGAAAAACAAGTGCTCTCAGCTGAAGGCTCTACAAAGGCCTGCAGTAAAGCTTTGCTTACAGAGCGGCCATTCTGACACCGACAGAGTGAGTGGTGCCGGGATGAGATGAGTAGCTTGTCAATGTTCTGGTTCACAACAATAATTTAAGTATGAGAAGCAAAGCAAGGACACAGGTGCGAATATAAAATGGCCTGCGTGACGAGCACATTTCTTTTTCTTATTGCCAACTCTGTGTCTTCTATCTCAAGGGAACACATAGCAGTAATTCTTCCTCTGATATTTGGTCTCTAAGCAAAGTTTTCTTCTAGGACAGCACACACAGGCTGCTTCAAGAGTCTGGGTTCATACCAACACAGTTTGCCAAGGGATAGATAGCCTGGCTTCAGGGGAAAAAAACAAAAAACAAAAAACACCTATCAATGCCAGACATTTGGAGCCATAGTTTCTTGATGCATCCTGGGGATTTCAGGGCCACACGGCTAAAGCAGCTGGATATGAGACCATGTTTCCTCAGTGACTGAGATTTCACAAAAGCTGAGGTGTTACACTCTTCTGCCAAAGCAGACCTTGCTTTGAATGCAAAAAGAAAGCAGCAGGGAGTTAACACAGAGCTATGGACAGCCAAGGGACATTGTCAAACGCCCCCCCCCCCCCCCCAGCTGTGTTACTGCTCTGTGGTAACTAATCACATGCTCTGAAAACTGCCATAGAAAGGAAGGGACTACAGGATGACTCAGTTCAACGGCAAACTAATGACAGAGAGGGCTGCTAGGATACACATACAGGAAGAGCAAAATATATACACGTAAAGTAGTTTTGTGCAGTTTTTTTTAAACAAAGAACAAAACATGCATACATGAGCTATAATATATGAATTGCAAAAGTCCATTGATTCCTTGTGATGAGTTGAAAGGTTATAAATTTGCGACCAAATTAGTATTATATAATTTAGAATGGTAAAAATCAATGCCAACAGTTTAAAACTCAACACCCCTTAACTTGGAATGATGGTAAATAGCAAACATAAGAACACTTTAAATTGGAAGGCAGGAGAAAAATGGAGTGTGTTATGCTTTCGGACCTTTCAGAGTGCATTCTCCTCTTTTTCAAAAGAAGCACCACATGCTCATTCCCCACTGGACAGGGTCAGCCACTGGCACTGCTGAGCTCCTCAGCCCTTAGTGGTCTGCACAGGCTACTTGCAGGATGAGGTGGCCCCTATACTCCTTGCCTACCCACTGTCTAATGGGCAGCCCTGGCTGGATCCTCTAGCGTGCTGTTCTAAGATGAGAACTCTGAGGTGCATATGAGCTAGAAGTCTGAGAAGCAGCTTTTGGAGATTACCTAGAATGCTATTCCTGCCACAGCAGATGGGCCTGAACATGTACAGGAGTCACACAGAACATAATACCTACTTCCTAAACCAAAGCACTGAATCTTGTGCCCTCGGCTCAGAATGTCACCGATGCTCTTAAAGACAGTTTCCCTTGCATTTTCCGACCTCTGACCAAGTATGTTCTCTTTGGAGAGGGCCCCTTGTCCTAATTCTTGTTCACCCCAACTTTCAGTTTCACTTGTTCACTGAATAGAAGGGAACCAGTTAGCTCTTTCACTCCTTAGGTACGGTCTCTGAAATGTGTGGACAAGGACTGGGCTTCTGGATCCCTCCTGTGCTGTGGCAGCCTCAGCTTCTAGCACTGGACTTGGCAGACAGTCCTTAGGAACTGTTTGTTTGGAAATGAGTAAATGCAATTAGCACTCATAATTAGTACTGCTTAGAGTATTTAGTGCTTTTCATAATTCAAATATAAGGCTTGTGTCAATGAAGCAGCAGATTCCAGACCTCAGCTCTGACTCTAAGGTGGTTCGGATGTTCCCCAAAGCATACTGTGGACCTCAATGTTGCAGTGAGCATTAAGGGAGCACCTGGTTATTAATAGCTGGCATAGGTACAGGATACAGTTGTAAAACCCAGTGGTGATGTTTAAAGTACAAAATCTCCCTTTCTTCCCTCCCATTTCTTCATTTTTACACACACACACACACACACACACACACACACACACACACATACACACACATATATTTCTAACCAGAATATTAGCAATTCTGCAGGCAGAAATTGTGACTAAGTGATCATGAGGTTTTTCTCTCACAAGTTTTCCTACATCTGGATAAAAAATTGTGTATATCATCTTATTTACTGTTTAGATCATTTATTTGAATAACATAACTTAATTAAAATATAAAAAATATTTAAAACTTTATAATGATAAATATAATAGGTTTTGTTGTTATTTTTTTCTCCTTTTTATATTAAGTTGTCCTGTAAGATGCTAAACCATCCATTTTATGAGCTATTTTAGGGTACTGGCACCCATAATCCTGATATGATTTCTTTGAGACTTTTTAGGGCATGCTGATCATTATCTTTTCAACTTTTACAAACAGTGTTTTTCCTAAATCTGACCACTCCAAAGGTACCTCATTACTGCTCAACAAAATGATAAAGCATTGATTTTATGATATGCTTAATAAGTGAGAAGGGTGACATGATAAAAACAAAATCACAGTGGACTCCTACAAAATAGAATTTTCTTGTTTTCAAAGGACTTTTGTTGCCTTGGTCCAGCAGGTGACTGACAGGTGTCTAGCTCATCCCAATCGTGTGCCAACTGAGGACCAATTGTTGGATGGGTCGGTCTAAATTTTGCCACGGAGCTCCTCTAAGCTGCAGTTTATGTGAAATAACAATTCCATGCTGGAGGCGGAACCGACAGCAACTATAGATTATGTCTGGAGTATTCTGGAAGCCGCTGCATGCTGCCTCCAAACGCTTCCCACCAGGCTGGACAAAGCGGGGGAGTGCGCTGGAGGGAATCATGCAGCCTGGCCCCGGGGGAGGGACCAGATGGGACCTAATAGCTCTTTTCTACTACTAATTTCTATGATAATTTTAAGTTGCCACACAGCATATGTATTTTTTTTTTAAACCTAAAGGCAGGATTTAAGTCAATGAAATGACCAATATTTTAAGGAAAGTTATTTTCCACAAACTGTATATCTTTACATGTTATTCTCACTCACCCTTTCCCCATCAACAATATGGCTGGGATGTACAATTAGGCTGGGATAAGTCTATGGAAAGAGGTCAAATGGAATGTGTTTTTAATCAGTATCAATACCAATTAGAAACAGACATTCTAAGTTTTATTAGGAAGTCAGATGTTTTTTGTAGCAGTTTTATGAAGCCACTCATCTTAATTTCTTTTTCTTTTCTTACAGTTAGAAACCAAATATGGATTTAAGGATTATATATCCCAATTAATGTTTCAGAGAAAAATTAGAAACATGAAATTTCTTCTGTTTTTAGAGATGAGGTCAGGGATTAAAAGAGGAAACATTAATGATTGGAAAAATTACCAAAAAATTTTTCTTTCCACTCTTATTGATGAGTCCAGATTCAAACTGACTCAGGGAATCCCTTCCCTCTTCTCCCAGCCAGGTATCATTTCTCTTTCCTCCATCTTTCAGAACTCTGCATTTCTCAGGTGCTGTGTGCAGTTTTTAATTTATTAGTCATTTCATTTGCTTTTGCTTTCTGGTGCCCTGAATGAGACGTTCAGTGATTTGCTACATACCCCTCTTTCCACACAGTGGCATGTGACTGGGAAAACCCTGAGAGGCCATGAGCTTGAGCAGTGACAGCTGCAGCCTTTCAGACACAGACTTGTGAACAAACTAGGAAAACAAACTCTATGTTTGATGCAGCACATTATCACTGTATTTCACAGAAATCAACAAACGGCACCATAGCCTGGGCCTGAAGCCTGCTTACCTCTCCTGAGTGCTTGTCAGGAATCTCACCCCAGGGAGGGTTAATAAGTTATACATTTACAGCAAAAAGATACAAGCTCTGATAGAGTGGGATGAGGCACTTCACCGCTCTGCTGGCATTGATGCACGTGGCACAGATAAGGCTTGGCAGCAGCTTCCCACTCACAATGGCGCCATCGAACAGAGGCCCAAAGAACGGAACCTGTGGGTTCAAAAAAGAAAAAAACTATGCTCAAACCCAGCAAGAGTTAAGGCAGAGAGAAGAGAACAGATACTCAGTATGGAAGACTGGGGATGAAAACACAGACTGTCACCCAGACAGGTAAGCCTTTTCAGAGAGAGAGCTGAGGGCTTTCAAGTCAAAGAGCGCAGGACTGCTCCACCAGGCTCCTTCATGAGAAATTCCTATGAGGCTTTTAAAATGGCAAATGACGGACCACCTCCCCACACTGTCATTCACATAAGAGCTTTATTCTTTCTACATGCTTGTGTCCAATGCATGGCACACAGACACACTTCACGGTATTCTCCTGCACACACTCTTCATTTTCTTCAATTTTCCTTCTGCTTCCAAGGTCCTGCATTATCCTCACTCCCTTCTCCTTTTAAGATAGGCTTGGCTTTCTTTTGCTGGAACCATTTCCACCATGTGGGCATAGTCGTCATCGATGTCTTTTTGGATTCCATTGTTTTTTGTTTTTTTTGTTTTTTCTCCTCCTTTCTATTAGAATTTCATTAATTCCATTCTCTATCATGGAGACTGTTAGTTCTGTGCGATTTGGAACTGGAGCTGGCTAGTAACTCTAATTTACACCTACAATTTCTCTTGATTTTTCATTAATTTATACAATATTTATTATAGGTTAGACCTTTTATTCTAATCTAGTTACTAAAGTGCCAGGGGAAGAACACATAAGAAAAATCTCTGCTATAACCTAATTCAAACTTTATTACGGATTTCAGGAAGTAAACAGCTAAACATATACAGTATATGATATGTACAAAAAAACAGAAGATAATGCAGAGAAGAGCAAAAGACTTTGGGGGATATATATCCAATTATATCAAAATGGGAGCAGGGCTTTAATGGAAAATGTTTCATTAACAGTCTATGGGAGATGGAAGAATGAGCCACAAGCTTTGAGCACAATACATGGAAGAGCATTGCAGGAAGAACAACAACAGGTATGTAGCTTGTGATAGGAATAAGATTAATGTGTTTAAGCAGAGGCAGAAGAGCCAGTTACCACAGTCAACTTAGTGGAAGGAAGCCCAGGCAGGAAAGAAGCAGAGCCTTGCAGGAAACTATAAGAGTTCTCAATCTTTACTCTTGGAAAAATAGAAGCCTTCTAGAGGGCTTTGGGAAGTGGAGAACACCACCTGACCTACACTGTGGGTACGTGCTATGTGACCATGTTTGCACACAGGCACATGTGCACATGGATGTGTGTACATGTAGAGACTCGAGATCGACATTGTCTGGCTGAAAAGCATACACCCAGAAGGTATACCGCAAACTAATTTATACTCATCAGGCTGGCTGCAGGGCAGTTTTACATCCAAGTCTTCTCACTGTCCAGCTGTAAACACAAGAACAGCAGCTTTGTGTTGAGAAGCAGTGATCCTGAAGTCCGTGCTACCTGTTACCACCGTCAAGGACATCAGCCTAAGAGTGATGTACATCTAGCTGCTAGGGCAAGGGCAATATTTGGGACAAAATTCAATTTAATACATAAGAACTACTCTTCCAAGGACTCGGCTGAAACATTTTGATGCTCCCAAACAGAGCTGGGCTAATGCTTCACAGAGAACCTCGGGTTTTTAGAATCAGACTACTGCATGTGTAGGCCTTCTGAGACCCACGCCATGCTAGAAATCGCCTCCTTCCCTGGTTTTCCACTTAGCCATCCCAATACTGCAGATACTGCACTCATAACAAATATATGGCCATGATTTTTGTGTCCAGTTTTTTGGCACTCACTTTATCGTGCAAGAAGACAGTAATATAATGCAAAGGTTTACAATCTGATTTTCTGCTGACCTTATGTTTGTTTCCTGTGGATACAGGATGGAATCTTGGAAGCAGATAAATATGAAGAGGCTTTCATTAGTATGCATCTATATACAGAGGGTGCAGATGTAATTTTTAGGTGGTCCTTGTTAGTTAGATAGCCAGAGACCATAATGGCAAAATTCAGGTAGAGAGAGAGAGAATTAATACTTTTCCACTAGGAGAATACCTGCTTATAGCACAGAATGACGGGTGTAAAGAAAGGATCTGAGAGGTTAAGAGCAATTGCCATAATGAGCACAATTGCTATGAAGAGTTAAGCGTATGGTAAGGCTCACCACAACTATGAATTAGGAAATAACCTTAAATTTAGAGGTTAAGTAGAGAGGCTATTAAAAGCTTCTGCATATGTGGGAAAAGGGGCACGCAGAAAGTTGTCAGTGGCTTGAGTAGACAAAAACAGCTTTTCCTGTAAATGTTTGGTCAAGAATAACTCTCTATTCTTCCCAAAAGAAGTTTTACAGATGCTCTAAAGGAAGAATTGCTTCATCTGGACTCAAACAGAACCTTTTATGGGTTGATTAGAACTATAAACAACGTGCTTTCCCATGTTTCTCACCAGTCTTCTAAGCAAACCTATAACAAGAAGTGAAAACGAACAATTATGAAAGAACCATATACCATTTCGGAATAAAGAAACATCAATAGAGGCTGGAGAGATGACTCAGCGGTTAAGAGCACTGGCTCTTCTTCCAGAGGTCCTGAGTTCAATTCCCAGCAACCACATGGTGGGTCACAACCACCTGTACTAGAATCTGATTCCCTCTTCTGCTGTGCATGAAAACAGTGTTCATATACATAAAATAAATAAATAAATCTTTAAAAAGAAAAAGAAGAAGCATTAATATGAGAAGCCAAAAAGGATGAAGGAACTTCTTGAGACAGTGCAGACCAGGGACTGGTCCTATGCCAGGGATGTCAACGATAAGACAGTGTCTGGGGCTTCCTGGTAAGGTCAGAACACACCACCTGTATATATATCTGAGAGCCAGGACTCAGTGACTGGTCACAGCTTTCCCCTTAGGAAAGTCCGCAATCCCCCAGGAATTAGGAACAAACAACAAGGGAATATTTGCAATTCTGTTTTTAAGCCTGAGACGCTGAAGTGGGAGACAGGTATATCAACTAAAAAGTTAATATTAGAAGACACTTCCAGCTTGGAAAAAAAAAAAACAATAAAAAATTGTGAAAAGTAAAAACATGTTATATTCAAAGCACCTTTCACATGCTCTGTGGTTCAGGGTAGGATGTGGCAAGGGGAAACAGACATCTTCGAAAGTATACAGTTCTGTTTAAGGGAAAACACTCTAAGGACTGGGCTGCTCAGGAAATGTCTCACTGAATTTGTGATAGTTTTCTGAAAGATGAGAGAAAAGCAGATTTAAACAATTTTGCAGAGCCTGGGTAGACACAGCCAATAATTTCCAAGTAATGAGTAAGTCCTATTGGGAAACAACGTGGCGCCTCAATGAATGTCTTATAAGTAGGCTGATTACTTAATTTGTTCCACATACATAATTAATCTATGTTTTAATTAGTTAAGAGATTATAATAATCACAGACAAGGGGTTTTAAAAGCTCAAGAACATTTGAGTTGATGATGAATTAAATGACTGCCGTTGAGTTCTGAGCCTAGAGCTCTAACATAGAGCACGCCATTCTTTCAACTCCTCTATACTCCCATTTTTACAGAACTTGGTGAAGCCTGGGATGGCTTGCTGCTTTTCTCAAGGTCATCAAAGTCAGAATATTGGTCCAGACTCTGCTGTGACCCAGGAGGCTCTACACAACCTGCCAGCCCTCTTCTTCCTTCTCTGACACTGGCCACATGGGATGTCTGTCTTTCCTCACTCTCAGGACTACCTCAGGACTTTGCCCTCTCTGCCCTCCCTACTTCATTCTTGATGAGGGCTAAAACACCTGCTCCACTGGGTCCTCAGCTCAATTATCAGAAGCCAGGGAGCCTCTTCAGCCACAGGAATCACTCTGAAACATTTCCTTTATTTCTGATCACCTTCATTGCCCTGGAGGTGACTGACACTGTCAGTCTAGCTTTCTTCTGATTAGTGTTAGCATGATATATCCTTCACTAGCTTTTATTTAAAGATTTTTGGAAGGTGACTTATTGTTGGGGCGTATTTTATTTTTCTTTTTTATACACTTTGACTGTGTCTGCATTTTTTTTCTTACTGTTAAGACTGAACCTGGGGCCTTGTTTATGTTAAAGTTTAAAATCTATCACTTCCTTTTAACTCACATAAAAGAAATTATTGATAGTGCTAAATTAATATGTCATGTTATTTTCTTCTTTTCTTTCTTTTTTGGTATTTCTATCTTCTCTTGTTTTATCTTACCAATTTTATGATTCTATTTTTCTTCTCATTCATATAAATTACAATTCATATTTTACACACTTTTTTAGAAGTTGCCCCAGTTTTAAAAACTTTTATAAATAGCCAAAATGCCCCTTTAAATACCACCATGCCACTTCTCAGGTAGTATAAGGACTGTGCCCAATCTCTTGGCCCCATCCTTATGCCATTTTTTGCTACCTATTATTAAGAATTACTGCTGTTATTATTATGTGGAACATACTGTTAACCGGTCTCAACAAGAACGAAGCATTTCGTTTTACCTTCATTTATTCCTTCTCTAAAGCTATTCGTTTTTAAGTAGATACATGTACTTTTTGTGAGTTTGTGTGTGTGTGTGTGTGTGATCTTGTTTGCTTTTGTTATGTGCACATACACACATGAAGGCCTGAGGCTAATGTGTCGTCATCACTCAGTTTTCACATTATTTTTTGAAACAGAGTCTCTCATGGAACCTGGAGCTCAGTAACTCAGATAGGCTGATTACCCAGTGACCTCAGGAGATCCTCCTGTCTCTATCTCCCTCAATACAGGTCCTCATGTTTGTGCGACAAGCACCCCCCCCCATTTTCCCCTTCTGTTTGAAGAATTTAACATTTAATGCAAGATAATGTATGAGTCACAAACTCCCTCAAAATTTGTTGCTGCTCGCTTGATAAACTCTCTACTTTTGAAGGATCATTTCCACAGTCAGGGAATGCTGGGTACTCCGTCCTTTCATCACTCTTGAGTGTAAAATTCTTGTCTCTTCTTGATGACATGGTTTTGGAAGAGAACTCCTATTGTAGTGTTATTGTCTGTGTCTCTGTAGTTGTCCATATCCCTGCGGCTTCTTTCAAGACTTCTTGTTTGGTTTTCACTTCTGCCTTGGTATAGTTTGGTATTTGTCTGAACTATAGAAGCCTTTGTACACTCATCCTTTTACTGTGTCCTTTGTGAGATCCAGGCCTATAGGGAAGCTGTTTCAACCACTTATTTACATATTTACTGGCTATTTCCACACTGATAGAACCAGATATCAAGGAACAAATAAAAAATAAACAAACAAGTGATGTGAGAAAAAGAACCTTAAGAACAATTCCCTCCTATGTTTAGTAATATGCTTTGCAAGTTTACTTTTTTTTAAAAAAAAAAAAAGTAAGTGTTGTTGGCTGGGTGTGATAGCACACATTTTTAATCCCAACACTTGAGATTCAGAGGCATGTAGACTCTGTGAAAGTCTGTCTTAAAAAGAAAAAATAAAAAATAAAAGAAAGCCGGACGAGGTGCTACGTGCCTGTAACCCCAGTACTCGAAAAGGCAGAGGCAGGCTGATCTCTGTGAGTTCCTGGCCAGCCTGGTCTACAAAGCAAGCCTAGGACAGCCAAGGCTACATAGAGAAACCCTGTCTTGAAAAACCAAAAAAAGAGGGCAACACCATAGAAGAAAAAAAAAAAAAAAAAAAAAGAACAAAACAAAACAAAAGGAAAAGCAAAGTCCTAAATCTTGAGTTTAGCCGGCAAATACACCTCTCAGGCAGTGGGCTGTGCTTCCTTGCACAGTGGAACCTAGCACACTCTCCACACCAGGCCAAACAGCCAGCAGGTGTGCGCCCTCATGCAGGACCTTAGACAGCTACACGAGGAGAGGCCTGTGGCGTGGCCTGTCTCTTGGGTCAAAGAGGCCCTGCCTGTTGTGGCAGCTCTGGAGCAGAGAATGAGAGCTGCCTTGCTTCCTGGCACAAAGCCTAGGCTGCAGTTTGCTATGGACCGTACACTCAGCAAAGGAGAGAAGATCAACCCACAAGAGGAGGAAAAATATGTCAAGGACTAACTGTGAAGCAGGAGGACAGTGCCAACTTTTAAGGAAATTCGGTTGAAAAGATCTCGGAAGCCAAATTCCTGTGAGGTGGGGGGTAAATTCGTGAGAGTGCTGCTGTGGCCTTCTTCTGTCTGCAGTAAGGCCCTTTTGTAAAATAAATGTTCTTCATTCTTTGGCACCTGCTTGTGGGTGACTCAATCTTTCAAAAACTGGACAAAAGGGATTATATAAATCCATAGTATCTAGGGAATTCCTCTAATTAGCAGTGCCAGTGTATTTGCAAAAAGTTTGATTTTTTAAAAAGCAACATCTGCAAGCAGCTGGCCTCTTCACATAGTTCTCATTGCCACTCCTTTACTAAAATCAATGTTAATAACACATGACCCAAGCAGAACACACCGCAGCAATCCATTTAATAAGTTAGTTTAATAAAATCTGGTTCTTCGGTATTTTCAGTGATTTTTTTTTTCTAAGTAAGTAATTCTTAGTATTTTCCAAAGTTAACTTACTTCCTTGAGAATTCTCCAGACTATTTTAAGTACATGATTGAATCTCTAAAGGATTGTTTGGCTGGGATTAAAATAAATATTTAAGAAAAGTATAGTATGAAACCAAGAGAAATTTACAAAACCAAGCAGCAAAGGCAAATGCTCCCTATATAATGGGGCAACTCCAGCAAGCTTAAAACATTTCCTTGCAAAAACAGATGCTCAACCTGGCCTCCTCTTAGTCTTATGTGCTTAAATACTCTTGTGACTTGTGGCACCTTCGCTTTTTAGCTGGCATTGTCTAGGTGCTTGCTGCAGGCAGGTCCTGAGCGAGGCCTTGCCTGGAAGAAGGACACATTCCTGTGCATGTGCATGCACACATGCCTCTCGGCTGCACACACCCTGAAGCCACAGGGGAACCAGAGAGCACTTGCCCAGCACCCTGCGGACCGTGGGGGCAACTTAAGAAGAGGTGAGGCAAGGGGCTTCACACGTTCTACTCACTGTCTCGGGTGCAAGTCTTTCGTGAATGGCTGAGCGATAAAAGTAAGCAAAGAACTTAAGTCTGATGAGTATGTATTTCTTTTCTATGATAAAGTTTTTACTGTGTCACTATTTATAGAGATGGGGATGGGCTTCTTTGGTAGTGAACTTAACAATGAAATAATGCTGCAAAGCACACTGAGTTTTAAAGAAAAGGCAGAGGTTCAAGGCGATGTTTATGAAGTAAGCAGACCCTCTCAGCCATGAGGGCTTTGTGCACTCACACAAGCACACCCGTGCTTCTTCAACCATCTACAAATGCGGGGCATTATTAAGAGGGGCGTGTTCTGCCAGGCACATAATTTGTATATTTAAGGGGGGTGTATGGAATGAAAAAGCGAAATATGTTAAATTTCAAAGGACTTGGAAGTAATGCTGCCTGTGAGCTTGTATTACAAATAGCCCCACATTATTACATAGGCTATTAATGAGGCGAAGTGAATGAAAGTACAATTTGAATATGCATGACTCTATCCAATGAGTGGGACTTTTGTGTACTGATGAGTTTCCCCCCCTCCTAAAAAGGATTAAAATTATTCTTAGAGAAGTATGACTGCCCAGAAATGAGTAAAATAAATGTATTTACACCACAGAGTCACACTGTATTCACATGGAATATACAGGTGCTAAAAGATTGCTGCTGACTCCACCTACAATTTCTAAAACATATGTATTCTGTTTTCCACAGGAATATTATTCAACTCAAGCAGCTGTATTAGCACAATCTCTAAGCAGAAATAATGATTTGGTGGAGATCCCTAAAAGTAGGCAAGGCGAAGTAAACCTGAGTACAAAGCCTTTAGTTCCATAGTAAGAAACACTAGTTAAAGGACTGGGGAATGGGTAAATTATTGCGCCAAATGGCTGAGAATTAATCTCTGCTGACTAGCTGTAATCTGACGGGGCGTCTGTGTCCCAGGGAGCCCGCAGCATGTCCCTGGCGGTATGTGCAGTGTGTCGAGTCTGCGTGGCAGCCTTTGTCCTCGCTCACAGGCGGCCTTTCCCCTCATTGTCCATAATATCCTCATGCATCTGGGACGCGTGGAATGCATTCATACTAACAGACTTACCATTGTTTTCCCTCAGAAGCTTTGTTGAGCAAAGACTGCATCACGGTTACTGATAATTATATTGCTTAATTAATCAAGACAAAAAAAATTTGCAAATCATTGCCTGGTTGCCAAGCAAGGAGATAAAAAATGACAACAATACAAGCTGAAGCAATATAACAAAAGTAACAGCTATCTGATCAAAAATTCTTATATAATGAAGCTATTAATGCTAAATCGGTTAATGTTAGCATTGCTCCAGGTGTCTCTACTTAGATGCAAACAAAAAGGCTAACATTATGGATATAAAAGGCCAAATGTTGCCATGGATTCTGTAACCTGATAGAGAGGACAGCCTTTTCATTTGATTAGGGAATGCAATTTAAATACCAGGGACTGAAGCCAAACAAACAGACTTTCCCTCCGAAAGCCTCCTGCATTCACCCTGGGGTCAGTGGTTGGTGAACAAAAGGTCAGCTACACTTGCCCTGGAAATGTCTGGATTAATTTTATTACATTGTAATGGTTTGTACTTTAAATGTAGGGATAACACTAAGTTTTCAGTTGCCCATTATTCTCTTTTTCTCTTTAGGCTTTTTTGAGCTACAATATTAAGAACCAATTTTCTCAATTCATCTTGTCAGAATTGATGACCAGTTTATCAAACTTATACATATTTTGTAGGAAAATTTAAAAAGCATATTAATAACTTTTTATTCATTTTATACTACATTGAGAAATGTCACTTTTGACACAGCAGAGTGAAATGAAATGCTTTTTATGTTCTTCATTCGCTTTAAAAATAAAGGGGACATTTTAAGGACATTTTAGAGGACCATCCTGAAAATGAACTAATAAAACCACACTACATATGAAATATGTTTTTTAATTTTGAAGGCTAAAAAGTGCTAAATCTGTTATTTCTTTAAGATTAAAATTATCATTTTAATTCTTTAAGTAATTCTCTTCATGGGCAAATGTAAATGTTAGCACTGAGCCATTTTCTTACAGCATAAAACTGAAAACACACAGGGGTCTCAATCTAATATGAATTCTGACATATTCTTCCTGTGAGCAGAGGGAAGATTCCCTCTTTTATGAGGCTTTCGTGGATAGAGACAGTCCATGCACTGGAGAATTAATGTATGTATAGTAAACTTAGAACTCCACTGATCTTATTTCTGTGATAGTAACTGCATACACATACACATATACACACAGAATTCCTGGTAGCAACCATAACAATAACAATGGCTAACACAGGAGAAGCCTTTACTCTGGTGCCAGGCAATGTCTGAAGCCCTTTTTCATTTATTAGCACATTTAATGCTTATAATGAAACTTTAGGTTACAAATCCAGATTGGAACAACAAAACTCATGACCTGTTTTTTTTTTGTTTTTTTTTTTTTTTCTTTTTTAAGTTTAAAAACAGTTTTTACAATAATGCTGAGCTTCTCTGGGAGAATGACTTTGGTGTAAATAAATATATTTACTATCAATCTGAGAAAAAAAGTTATTTTTTTTCTCAAAGAATGGCTCATATGCTTAATATATTTAATTTCAAATCTAGGAACACTCTTCTTAATGAATTGAAAATAAAATAAGTCACTACACAAAGTGGTGTTAAAATACCAGTAAAGGCATGACAAGGATCGAAACTGCAGCCGATTAGTACACACGACATAGACCATTGGATTGTTCTAGCCAGCCCCGTGATCAATACCAATTGACATGGCTGAATTGATTCTGTAGCAAGGTGCTTTGATTGTTAATACTCATCACGTACACTGTGCTTCAGGGTACCAATGTCTTTGTGGACATGTCCAAAATCCTTCAGGATTGACTGCAATCAGCACCAGTCAAGGCTCAGGGACCAATGTTCATCCATCAAACACTGCTTGATTCCAGACCAATGGTTATTCCCCAAATAACTATGTGAGAGTAAAATTCCATCAACTCTTATTATTAATAATGTTTCCCAGTTAAAATTATAATATTCTTTAACTTACAACATTTTAAAACATTAAAATTATTTAAAACCCCACATATTTCTCTAACATAATTTTCAGATAATGCAATGTGGAATTTTGTGCCCATGATTAAGAGTTCTTTTGAAAACCACACTTCATATTAAATTCCTATGTAGCATACACAATTCAGATATTTGTAGGACATTCATCGATTTTTTGAGAACAGTGAATCCAATGGCAATATAGGAGTCAAGGCAACAATGAAAGAAGCATACCTCAGGCTTCTTAGTTATCGTGATAAAGAACATATGATTCTTCATTGGGTAAATAATGATGGAAACGTCTCCAAAGGCTGTTGGGATAATACCCCTGCGGTAGTCCCTGGAGTGTTCAGACCAGACGATGTGGACCTCGTCATTCCCCAGGTGACGGAGCTGCAATAGCAAATTGGCTCTTTATTAACCAAGGTGCTAACAACAGTTCATGAGGGGCTGTGGCTTACAAATTGAATTAGAAAACTCTGAGGCCAAAAATATTTTAGCCCCAAATCAGGCTACTACACTGATGCCCTATTGAGAATTCAAAAACGGACAATTTCATAAAACTCCTAGACAATTTCATAAAACTGCTAGAATGCGTATTTGGTCCTAAATCACACACAGAGGCACCAAGGACACATTCCAGTGGGATGGAGGAAGACCTCTTTGAGGTCTCTTTTACACAGATTCTATTTCTACACCAGTCGTATGCTACAGTGCTGAGAATGTTTTTCAACAACTAAATAACATTCACTTTTTCTAATCCCTATTGTTTTAAAACTTTTCGCCTCTTAATCCAGTGGTTAATTAAGAAATAACACCATAAGATAACACATGCTATCCCAACACAACTGTATGTGTACACGTATATATATGTGTATATATATTTATGTGTGTGTGCATATAAATGTGTATACACATATATTATAGTGTGTATGACATTTCAACGACAATGTGTACACACTGAAGATCACAATCAATTTATAATAAATAAAACCCCACACAAAAAAATCTCTTACTTTCATGAGTAAATTTACAGTTTTATGTTGGGCTACATTTCTGATCTCAGATCTTACTGATATAGCTCAAGTAGTTTAGTTCACTTATTTCCACATTTTATAAATAAAGAGACTATGAACTTCAAAAAACCTTAGACTCTTGGATGTCTTTGAGAAGGCCTTGGGAAGTCTCCAGAGACCCTTACAAGCTCTGCTGGGGCAAACCTTTGTAAATGCAAGAACATCACTGATCAACTGCCGGTGTGGTGATCCCGCCAACCTAAGCTGGAGCAAGCTGCAAAGGAATCATTAGAGAAAGCCAGAAGCATAACTAAAAGGAACAGGCCACAGTTATGGAAACACTGGCTCAAACAGAAGTTCTGAAGCTGTAAAGACTGCTAGAGCCAGGGGCTTAGAGGCCTCAGAGGAATGAGGTTTTTGCCTCAGAGGAACCAACCAAATTCAAAAGCACCTTAGTATGACAGACATGTTATGTCAGAGCTTATGTTCTAGTTTTGTCTTAAAAATTAGAAAAAGGATACTCTGGAATAGTGTACATTTGAAATGTATCACCATAGATACTATTACCTTTAGGTAAGATTTGATCATAAAGAGAAAACCAAAAGTGACCTCAACACGGCCTCTTTTCTAGTCATCAAGTTACAAAGGCAGCTGTTTGTTGCGGTGCCTGCTTATTTTTCATTCTACACTTCTGGAAGTGACTATACACATCAATTATTTACAAAGAGACCTGCACCTGTACCTTTGTGCTTATATGGAGTGAGGTATGGGATTAAATTGTGTCTGAACAGGGGCTCCAGAAAGGTGCAACTGCAGGAGCCCAGCACAAGCCACAATGTTCCAGAACAACTTAATGGAGTCAACAACTTGTAAATGCAAACATTACCCTCTGCACCTTTTTCCTTCTTCTCCTCACTCCATCATTACCCCACACAAGTGTTAAAGGCTCAAAGGGTAGCAGGCAAAAAAGAAAAACCATAGCACAGCCAACGCACCTATAGCACAAAGGTTTGGTTGTTTTCTTTTCGTTTTAAGGCACCAAACTCGCATAGCTGAAGGCATCCCTCTAGTCCAAAATTTCTTTCCTTTTGTTTTAACAGTACTGGAAATGGAAACTAGAGCTTTCTGCATGCACTGTTCTACACTGCCAGCCCCTGAGTTACATTCCAGCCCTATTCTTAACTAGATTCTACTGATTCCTGCCTGCCTGCCTTTCTTACTTCTAATAGAACTTCTGATAACCCTCTAACAAGGTTTTGCCACTCAGCCCTTCTGTAGCGACAGCATGAGAATCTGGGCTGCTGACAAGACAAGATGGACAGGGCTCTCTCTACGGTAGATGTAGATTAGATCTAATGGACACTTTGGGAGGGATTTGGAGCAATAGGAGCTAACTATAAAAAGTGGGGCTACCCTGGAGTTCAGCTTACAGCCCTCATCTTACAAAGACAGCTAGCCCTGTACTCTTTGGTATGATGTTGACAGAAGCACCTGGATAGAGACAATCCACCTAACAAACACTGTTCAACCTTGCTGTTACCACGCAATGCCACACCTAATACCCACAGTCTCTCCTTTTCATCCACAAGGGCAGAGTACAGCCGGTCTGAGATGGCATAGTGATTACTGAAATTTTGCAGTTACTCTGGTGTTTCTAAAGTGTGTTATTCAATTATATAACCCAAATAAACCTCTCCTAATTTTATTTGCATCAGTATTCTGAGAAAACTGCAGCAGAGAAGAGCAGCGGCACACTAATTGACCCTTCCTCCCACTGTGGCGATTCTGCAATTATGGAAGAACTATTTTTGTAATATTCACCATCTCAGAGCTGCTTCCCATGGAATGCTCCTCAGATGTCTGGACATGTTACAGTTTAATTAACTAAACAACAAAACCAAGAGCTAAGACCACAGGACCAACTGATTGGTACCTCCAGAACAAAGTACAAAAATTACACCCTCATGTCTATGATATAAGAAGCCAAGTAGTAAAACAAATGAAATCAATATGGTTAAATTACCCACAGCAGAACATAACAGAGTTACCAGTCTCAGGACACGGGGGGAATATTCTTGAAACCTAGAGTCGTACTCAATTCAAAGGGGATTTCAGTAGAGAGATGCCACTGTGTAAGTGTTACAGAACTTTGATTAGAGGCCCTTACGTTAGGAATCCATCCACAGCTTTGCTCACAGACAGGTCAACTTGACTGCAGGTATGTGTCTTAAGGAAGTATGGACTAGAAGGGAGCTGCACTCATATTGGCTCCTGATTTACCTATGCTATAGGCTCCACAAGGCCTCAAAACTTACCATGCCCCAGAACAAACAGGCTCTTGAGCCTCAAGAAATCAGTCTCATGTCCTGCTATCCTTAGTCCTGACAGAGTTCTAAAGCCCTTCTGCCCGAGCTGTTCTGCCTGCTGCTGCCAGGCTGCACGCCTGCACGCCACTGGTGACACTGGTCATGGTCCACACCTAATAGGCTGACCTCCTTTCCCGACTAATTGCATTACATCGCCAGCTGGCTCCAGAAGGAGTCATCTGTTTGATTGAAGAATCTGGGCTCCTCAGTGGGCCCGGCTGCTACTTTTACTAAGTAACAGTCAGGCCTGACATCCCCATTGTTCAGCTGACAGTATGCCCATCCTAAAAATCTAAGTTTTATTTGTAAATTAACCAAGAAACTTCCTGCCAGAACAGAGCTGCTTAGAGACTGATAATGTGGGCCTTTCATCCCCTTTCACTCGCACTGTATCACTGCCAATTTGTTTTTCATGTGGCTGGCCAGCCTGAGGCTATAAAAGCCTTGTAAGACATAAGTGCAATTATAGTCCTGGAGTCAAATGAATTGGACAAATCCAATAGCACAGCTCTGTCCCCACTCTGCAAACCCCTACAGCAGTTAGATTAGCTGTGAAAAATCTAATCTAGCTAGAGCTAACAAATTTCTGCAGTGAAGGATCAAGAGTTCAGTATGGGGTTGCAACCGCATTGCAGGATTGAAAAGGTCCCCGCATGACAGGGGCAGAACAGAGCATGAATCACTTTAGAATTTTGCAGCTCATTTTTAAGCTGTTAGGGACAATTTAGTTAGAGTAAGTCAGGGAGCCAGGGGCTGCCGTTATGTGACTGATTTTTCTGCCTAACTGTGAGATATCCTGGTAAAGAGAGTTTATTGTTAATGATGCTAAATCTTAAAGCTGCAAAAGGTTTTAGCTGCTTTTTGATTATTACAGTGGGGAATCTACCATCCATACCAAGTCTTTATGGCAGCATTATGTCAAGAAAACAGTATAAAAACAAAATTAAAAAGCCTTTCTACTTCAAAACAGTTTACGTGCAAATCTTTAACAAATAATTGTCAATCATGAAAAAAAAAACATAGAATATGGTGACAATACACACAGTATGAAAAATTTACAAGGTACCCCAATTAAACAAACAAACATGTGAGTATAGCCTGGGGTTTCGATAAAGGTACTCCAGATTCTGGGGTACCAGTGAGCTACCGCAGAGCAGGGGCATCCTTTCTCTGAGCACTGTAGCCATCAGAACCCAAGCTGGACAGGCAGAGCCTTCACACCTGTGGGAACCAGCACATGGCTAGCACTCCCACTAGCTGTGAGGTTCCCAGCCCAGGGAGGCCTAGGCTGTATGCAGGGCTATGCCGATGAAAGGCTGTTGAATTTCTGAATGCAAATTGTGTTTTATGCATCTGTGACACTTGATCACTATGGAAATTGTCTGTGACCTGAGTTCTGATGATGTCTCACGTGCACTGTTGTTCATCATGTATGTAGTCCAGACATCTGTGGCTACAGTGGTGAAAAGGCAAAACCAGAGACAAAAGAAATGAAGCAGATACAGTAGGGTCCGTGAGCTAATATCAATCATCTGGTTAATGGGGCAGGGGAAAAAGAATCAATTACACCAATGGACAATGACAAGGGCTAACGGCCAGAAAGTTCCTACCATGTATTGTGCTAAGCAATTTTTCTGGCATTATCTCACTTAGTTGACTCAACAGTACTGTACCATGGGCTTCATTTTCAATCTTATTTAATACATGAGAAACTGAGGCATAGGCTAGTAAAACAATCAGACACATACTTAGGCCTAGATCTGTCTGGCCCTAGCTCTAATCATGCACCACACTCCCCATCATGGAGCCTGAGCACTTGAGATCCTGTCCTCAGTCCCTTACATCTGGGCTGGTGAAGGAGAGTGGTGCCAGGTTAGAATGGAGGCTGTCACCTACTAGCCCAAAGGGAAAGCACAAGTCATGGTTGTTCTAGGACACTCCTCTCATCTAGACACTTTCAGGAGTGGTTTTCTTACCACACTATATTTCTCTCCCATTAATGTGTTCCTCATCCAAAAATAGGGCCTGCTCAAGTAAACATTCTTCAGGTTGGGGAGTTTAAGGCCCTGTCTCTTTGGTGGAGTTCCTTTGGGGGCATGAGGTTTCCTTTGAATTTCAGAGAAAACTATCCATAAGGTGGAAGGTGAGGGAGAACAAAGGGTAAGCATTCAAGGTGGGACATCTGGGCAGCAACACATCTGCAGGGTCACTTTGACAATGGCAGCTCACCTTGGGTTGCCAGGGAATGCTTTTCTAGAGCCATACAAGCACTTTTGTCATACCATTGCCAATCTGTGAGGTAAAAATATTCTCTCTCAGGTAATTAACATAGAAGAAGATCCAAAAGTAGCCACACTGAAGACCCTTCTTCTTCCTAGTCTTTAACCTTAGGACTTAAGGTTGTCCTAGCTGGCATTTTAGATTGAGCACAGTTGTAGGCAGAGGAAGACAGACACTGACTTTGAACCCTGGGAAAGCAGCTTCCGTGTGTACCAAGGGCTTGGTCACCACCCAGACCCACAGAACCTCACTTACACATGTTGTCCCTTACCTTTTTGGTGTGTGAATCGTCTGAATCTGATGGCATTCGAGTGGAAACGTGGAAAATTACTTCCACGGTTGAGGTAGCATAGTAAGGGGCCGTCTGTCCCGTGCTGCCATTGCGCTGAAGACCACCCATGAAGCCACAGTGGGTTGAGAGATCCACCTGATAAAGGTAACAGAGCAAAACGTGAGGGTCAGAAGTGAGCTGATCTTATTCATTAGGCAGCAATGAGTAGAAAAAAATGAGCTATTCTGATTTCAAACTATTTCATTTTGATTACAAACAAATACAAGTTAGACAAAACTGAAATTTTAAAGAAAGAAGTGAAGAACATAAAAAACAAAACTGGTCTGAGACCCTATTATATGAAAGCCATTCCCAAAATTTAAGGGCTGTCTGCCTCAGCAGTACAGTGCTTGCCTAGCAAGTGCAAGGACCTGGTTATGATCCCCAGAATGTGCTACAGCATATACAGACACAAAACCCAAACACCAAAAACTCCTCAGCCTCCCTTAATTTTTGGTGTATATTTCTCTAACTTCTCCTCTTCCTCATATATGTGGGACTATTTGTATCTTCATATGTCTGTATATTAGATTCCCCTTCTCTGTGATTCCCCTATTCTGTGATATGAGTTTCAGCAGTTATCTGAAACCACACATAGTACTGTTTTGTTCTCTGTATACAGACCTATAATAAAGTTTAACTTATCACTTAAACAAGTTATTAACAACTAAAAAGATATAAAAATCTAAGTCTGGTGTAATAAGAGTTGCACAAATGTGTATCTCTTTCAAATATAGTCTACTGTGCCTTGACCTCTTCACTTACTGAAAGTAGTTCATGGTGTCTGGCATAACACCACTACCCTTCGAATGTGGCACTACCATGTATAAACACACACCACACACCCTTCCCACCTCCACCCTCAAAACAGTTCCTCACTGATAGACCTGAGGGACTTTCTGTTTCTCAAACTGGAAGGAACACCTAAAAGAGTATTTCTGTAAGATGCTGGATCAAATAAAACAGATGTTACACAACTCAGCAGCCATTACTAACCTGCCTTTCAAATAACTGTTGAGATCACCACTGCCATCACTCTATAGATCTTTCCTTCTTAGAAATTAGATCTCAATTTTAACTTGCCACAAACTATTATTTTTTTTTTCAATAAAACACCCATCCTAACAAAATGAAATAGGAAACTACTTCTGTGCCAAATATAACCAATACCTGAATTAATGTTCTAGCCATACTTTGGTTTTCATTTTCTGTGGTTCCAGGGATGGAACTCGGGGCCTTTGGTATGCTAGGTAAGTGTTCTACTACTGAGGTCCACTCCCAACCCTCTCTTAGCTGTTTCTTTAAACTTGGCTAAGAAGGCATCATTAAAACAAAACAAAACAAAACAAAAAAAAAAACAATATATAAGTTAAATAACAAATATATTCTAACCTTACTAACAAGAATAAGTGGCTCACTGCAAGTGCCACAGCTCTGGGATTTTCTGGAAAGAACATGGCCATGGCCTTGACTTTGATGTATTTTATCTTAATGCCACTGGCAAGGAAGCCCTTGGTAAAACTGTACTCTTGACAGAAAAGTTGTTCTTATGTAGCCAAAGTTATCTTCGTAAGATATCTACTTCCCTGATGCAGAACTCAGACAAGTGAGCAACCAAAAGTAAGAGGAAGAAAAAAAAATAGTATTTTATTTACTTTGATTTCTGTTTGGACTACTCTCACCTATGCTCAGGTACTAGGGTTACACTTTGCTCTAGACTTATGTTCATTGACATAGGTGTATGTCTCTGTTCATACATTGATTAGTTTATCTTCCAGCAAAGAAATCCAAATTCGTATCAGTCACTCAGGAGTGTGCATGAGGGAACTGCAGTGACAGCCAACTACATTCAAGTTTGAGTTTTTCACTTTGTCCATGCCCTCCATTTTTCATCAACTAAGTCACTACTTTTTCCTCAAACCTCCCACTGGCCACACTCGTCTTCTTTTGCCACAAACTGCTGCCCATGGCTAGCTGAGCACACATGACTATACAGTTCTGATGCAAAGCAAATCAAAAGCTATTAAGCGGAAACAAAAGTCCACAAATAGAATAGCAAAAAGAAGCTAACAGATTTTAAGGTCAATGCAGTCTTCAAGAACTCTATGCATGCCAACATATACAACTCATGTCTGCTTTAAATACTAATAGTCAGCAATCACATAATGAATGAGATTAAGTACCTCCCATCCAAGACCAGCAACAAAGTCTTCATATGCTTGGCTTCCTCTTTCATTGGCGAGAATAGAACACTTGTCTTCTTGCCCCTCAGCAATGTAAAACACTGCAATCTTATGTGTCTCGCGGCTATAAATGTTTAAATTTAAAGGAGTTAGAATGCATACACAGTTTTATTTTGCTCTAGTACTATGGCTTTGCTCCTTATGGCACTCACTAGAGGTCAGTCACTATTCTAAGGCATTCAACACATGGCTTCATTTGCATTCTGCAAGCCCTGTGATAAGACCAGTGTTATTACTGTATCGTCTTCCTTGTAGAGGTGACTGAAAGGAGGCATGAGGTTAAGGAAGCAGGAGACCACATCTTAGACGCTGAAGATGCTAAAACAGTAGCTATCAGAGCACATCATCTGCCAGATTCTTCCCACGCTTGGTGATGAACACTGTCTTCTAAAGCATTTCAAGTAGACATGTAGTGTGACTAGGTATCAGTTGAAGCTATGAGACATGCAAAGACTACAAAAAATGGAAACAGGTATTTTCTTTGTGAAAGGACGTGTTCTGACTATTTGGAGGGAACTCTATATGGTGGACAGTTGTTCTGGGAAGAGTCTTTTGGACATATAAACTCTTTAACTGCTTGCTCCATGATAGATGTGTGGCAGTTCCCTGTTAAATCATATAAACATGATGCACTCTGACGTCTTATCTTGTTTTAACATCCAGTATGGTATTTGGTGCATAGTATGGGCTCAGCTAAGTCTCTGTTAAGCTGACCAGATAGATGACAACATATTTGAATATGTAATGGCCAGTTTCTACAAAAGATACAGTGAAGTATTAAAATAACTAGAACCTGCCCTATCTAGCCATTTGGTGATAGTTTGGAGATAAAAGCTTGACTGTTATTGAGATAAAGTTTAATAAAGAAGCATTCATCATTTGATAGCACCATTGTCCATGAGCTTTATTCTATTGTAGCCTCAATAGTAGAAGAATCAGATCCCCACTTCCGGGGGCAGCCCCACCCTTCTCACATTCGCATTACATCATGAAACACTGCATAGGAAAAAGCATCAATTGCTTCAGCAACACGGAAATGTTTCTATTGTCTAATTGTTTAATATCTCAACACTGTAACATGATTAGACATCCAAATTGGTAGATCTGGACTCATATATTTTAACAAATTCTCAAATATTTCCTTCTTCATGGCTATTTTTCTACTTATTAAGGAAGACTAATTGAAGCTAAACTAAAATGTTACATAAATCACTGAAGAAAGAGCATTTGTGACTATTCATTAGCGAGCTATTCATCCCTCTATCATTCTAATGGAATAAACGTACATGAAGAAAAATAAAAAAATACAGAAAAAGAATAAAAAGAAAAATTCTCAGTTTGAACATGTAAACAAACAACATGGCTACGCCTCTTTAGGAGATGGAATGAGACGCTGTAAAGAGGCTGCTGAATTTACTATAGTGATGGGCCTTACAGGAAGTGTACAATCCTTCAGTCAACACCTTAGGGAATCTAGAAACTGCCATACCATTTATTGCCTTGAGAGACCAGCAGCGGACAACAAAAAGGGTCCTTACAACATGATTGGCTTATCGTAAGAGCTGTCATAATTTGGCAGCTTAGATAATAGTAGCAGACATACCTAAAACATTGTTTCAATAAGAGAACAAAAGCATAGTTACTTGATTTCTCTCTGCAACTCTCTCTACATCTTAAAAGTCCTTAGCATTCCATTTTTCTCTCTTCTATAGACATGACATACAAAAACAAAACAAAAAACCAACCAACCAACCTCAGGAAATGGATGTTTTATCCTTAAAGCCCAGGACTTTTCCATCCTGGGTCCCTGAGTCCTTGTTAACTCAGTGTAGGCGTACAAAGAGCTAAGCTCAAATGAAGGAGGAATGACTGACGTGGGTGTGAGGAGAGGTGACCTTTAGCTGTAAACATTCATCAGATTTCACATCCTCCAAAACATTAGCGCTGCAGAGAGCCTGCTAAGGTGTGGACACTGTGCCTGGGCTTATTAGCACCAGCTTTTGAAATGGTGACTACAGTATCAACTGCGCTTCATATCTACAAGCAGCTTTTGAGATGGTGACTACAGTATCAACTGCACTTCATATCTATAAGCAGCACCGCCAGTGCACGAAGGGGCAGGTAGCTCAGGGACACACATAAAATCAACAATGTCCCCTTCTTCATTAGAATGCATTTTTTTTCTTCCTTATTAGGAGCAGATCAGAGTAAGTTGTGTTTTCTTGTGCTGTCATGTTTTAAAAGCCAAACAAAGGAAAACATGACTTTACCATTTCCTTCATCATACAGTGGCAAGAAAGCCCACAGAGATTGTATATCCAGCCATCACAGACAGTATGCAGACCTTAGCTGCAAGACTACTTTTTCTCAAAGCTGGGGAAGAACGCACTGTGCTCCCACAACATTGATATAAATTGACACTAGGAATAAAAAGAAATGTCCTGAAAGTTGAAGGACAAGATGTATTCTTGCTTGGTAGTAGACCAATCTATGGCACAGGCCAGATTTCCTACAGGTGAAGAGCTCCAGACTTAGTTTGGGTTTTTAAAAGACAATCTTGAAAATTACCTTTTCCCATTAAATAAACTGATGTGCATTTAGAGGCCATGACAACAGACATAAGTCTAGGACGTGGTGTTTTAAGTGAAGGTTAATCAAAGGGCAGAAGATTGCCAATCAGCTACCCAAAGCCATATTTTACTGCAACAGCACCCCAGGGAGCTAATTCAATTGCACCTCATGCAACTAAAGTGCATTAACATCCAACAGATTGGCTACAATTACAAGATACCAGTGCATTCACTAAGCACTGGAGAAGCAGGGAATAATTCAGCGCTGGGAGAGCTGGGCTTGGGGTCCAAATGACTGTTTATTTGACACGGAGGGACGAGAGGGAGTGAAGCAAGTGCACGGGCCCCTCGGAACCCCTCACAGAATTTCCAGAGGGTGCAGTCTCTGACTTAGACAGAAAAATGGCAGAACCAGATCTAAACACTTTTCAACTCTTTTTGAAATTCAAATTATGCTGTACTTAAATTAACAAATGAACATTTAAAATACCAACAAAGTTTCAGGATCTGCCCTGAGGATGGTTTCTTTTTTCAATTACAACCACAAATGAATCATTTAAACCTGTATTTTCTTTTCTTTTAAGTTGATTCTAAAATGCTTACCATTCTCCAGAGAAGTCAAGTTACCAGGAGGAATGGCCTTCACATTACCTTCTGCAGATAGAATCAGGCTCACAACAGCCACCTTAGCACATTCCCAATACTCAGAAAACACAAAATGGTACATGCCTCAACATGTGTGTGGCCCTCAGAAGCTATGAATGATGATAAAGATACATGGAAAAGGTAGAAAGAAAAAAAAGTATAAGGTCTTTGTTTTTTCCCCACAAAAAAAAGTATAAGGTCTTTTTTTTTTTTCTCCACAAAATGTCCATATAAATTGTTGTATCTTAATTCTACATGGTATTTTAAATGTTTTCATTTGTTAATTTAAGTAAAGCATAATAAACCCATTGAGTTTTTTATAACCGTGCTAAATACACACACAAAAAAGAAAAGCAACCTGTTTAATGTGTATAAGTACAAAATTAGAACCCTATTTCTCCCCTATATTTAAACCACTTCAAAATGGACTAAACACTTACATTTTTAAAGCTGGGCAAGGTGGAACACACCTTTAATCCCAGCACTTGGAGAGGCAGAGGCAGAGAATCTCTGAGTTTGAGGCCAGCCTGGTCTACAGAGCAAACTCCAGGACAGCCAGGATCCTCTACACAGAGAAACCCTGTCTCAAAAAAACAAAACTAAAGCAAGCAAGCAAACAGACAAACAAAAGACCTATATTTTACATTGAAGCTGCCAGAGTAAAACTGGCAGTAAATCGGGAAAATACTTCAAGGCAAAAAAAAAAAAAAAAAAAAGGGGGGGGGGGTTTTTTTTAAAAAAAAAAAAAAAAACTCCAAAAAATAGCAAATGGTATTATTCAAATTAAAATACTTTTGCACAGAAAAGGAGAAAAAAGCATCCTAAAAAGACAACTGTAGAATAAAAAAAACAAAACAAAAAGACCTTAACAACTAATGTCAGACAGGGCCTGATATATAAGATATATGAAGAATCACAAAGGTAAACACCAAATCAACAAAGTTTAAGGAATAGAACAGTTCTTACAAGAAGAAATACAAGTGGCCTATAAATAATTTTAAGAGTGTGCAACATCTTTAGCCAACACAGACATGCAATTACAACTGCCGGAAGATTCTGTCTCATCTCACTCAGTCAGAATGGCTGTCATCAAATACACACAGGGTAGCATGTGGCACTTGGGAGTGCTGTATTCACTGCTGATGGGAATACACAGTGCAACCACTGTAGACATCACTCCAATGATCAGCCCTCAACACACACACATACTAACAACACTAAACAGACTCAGGTTATATGCATGCATGTACACAGCCCTTTAAGAGGACTTAATAAAAAAATCTTTTTGTGTATGCAACAACAGTTAATGAAAAAGAGGCCATGAAGTTAAGAAAACAAGATTGGGAGTATCCTTCCTTTCTTTCTTTTCTTTCTTTCTTTTCTTTCTTTCTTTCTTTTCTTTCTTTCTTTCTTTCTTTCTTTCTTTCTTTCTTTCTTCTTTCTTTCTCTCTTTCTCTCTCTCTCCCTTCCTTCCTTCCTTCCTTCCTTCCTTCCTTCCTTCCTTCCTTCCTTCCTTCCTTCCTTCCTTCCTTCCTTTCCTTCCTTCCTCCTCTCTCTTTTTCTCTCTTTCTGTCTTTCTTTCAATTGAAGATTAGAGAAAGCCCATGAGCCCAGCAAACTTGGGGGTTGAGGCAGGAGAATTACATGCTTGAGTCTGGGCTATAGAGTATGTTGAAAGCCAGCCTGAGCAACTTTAGATTCCCTGTCTCAACAAAATAAAACACAACACAATACAACACAACACCAGGGTTCAGCCAAGATCAACATCAGCAGATTCTGGGCTACAGATATACTTTGGGTGTCTCCGTAAGTGCCTTCTTTTCTGAAACTGTATTTCTTTGATCCCATGCACTCACAAAGTTAGACAGGAAAAAATATTTTGGTATACTTTCACGTACCACTGACGCGAGTCCAGATTCTTTAGCTCTCTCAATAATTTTGAATTTTTCTTCAACAAATGAAAATTCTTCCTATAAAGACAAAAAGTATTCAAGAAGAAGTCCATGTGACCACAGACCAACTTTGCTACTTTCTAATCTAAACACAGCCGCTGTGGTGGTTTGAGTAGGAATGACCCCATAGGCTTGTATCTTTGAATGCTCGGTCATTACAGAGTGGCACTACTAAGGAGGTGTGCCTTGTTGGATGATGTATGTCACTGGGGCAGGGCTCTGAGGTTCAGAAGCTCGAGCCAGGCCCAGTACCCCTCCCTTCTGCTGCCTGAGGACCCAGATGTGCAGCTCTGAGCTACTAGCCAGCACATGTCCTCCTGCAGTCCACTGTGGTTTTCGCCAGGGTTACAGCAGATTAAACCTCTGAGCCTGTAAGCAAGCCACAATTAAATGCTTTCCTTTATAAGAGCTGCCATGGTCAGGTGTCTCTTCATAGTATAGTACCACTAAGCTAACCACCATCTAGCCATCTGCAATCTCATTTGCTGAAGAGCTGATAGATATTGTAGAGGTTTGATTGTGATACCTCCCAAATTCTCGGGCATTTGAATACTTGTTCCCTACTTGGTGGTTCTATTTGGGTAAATTCAGGAGACGAGCCCTTGCTAGAGAAAGTAGGTCATTAGGGGCAGGCTCTGAGATTTCAGAAGCCACGTGTCACTTCTTGTGTACCCTCTCTGCTTCCTGCCAGCAGTTAGAAAGGTGAGTTCTCAGCTGTTGTCCAGCTGTCATGTCTGGCACCTGCTGTTCCTGCCTTCATGGATACTAAGCACCTGGAACCGTATGTCCAAAATAAACTCTTTCTTCTGTAAGTTACCTTGTTCATAGTGTTCTATCATAGCAAAAGAAGAGTAATTCAGAAGTCTGCAAAATGAGCCCCACTTTCCTTGAATACACAAAGATGTAACAATCCCACTCTAACCTGTTGCTATCTAGTGACATGAGATGCCCTTCAGTCAACAGGTACATCCCTCACCTGTGAGCCCTGTGGACTCCTTGCCTTTAAAGCTGCACTCCACTCTCAGGCCCACTTCATCCCACCCTCTCCTCTGAGGTCTCCTCCACTATCCTCCCTGCCCATTGGACCAAACGGCTTCTCTTAGCCTCCCATGCCACTGTCCTTTGTATGAGGGGCAGCAAGTTCACATTTCTCATCAATTCCTTGGCCAGACAGTTGGTTTCCTCACTTTGTAGTCCATTTGCATCTTATATTAAAGCAGAAATAGTAATGATTAGGGAAGCATGGAGGGAAAAAATTATGCTTCATCTGCTTTCAAAGGTCTGCTAGGTGTTTTGAATTTAAGCTGTGTACCAGTATAGCACATTTAGTTTTATTTGTCTTTAATCCAGTAGCTAAAAATAATCTGTAAATATACTAAAGTCCAGAAAAACCTCTGTTTCTCATTCTTTAACATCACATAACAATAATAAAACATTCAGACCTCGGTTACCTTCTGTCCCAGGAATTCATTCCCAAGTCGTCAAGCAGCAATCTGCAGAAATAAAAGGGTCCCCGGGGCTCCACAGGTGAGGGCTGCCCTTGGCTGGTGACCCTCACGGCAGAATCAGAGTTACACCTCTGAATATACTCCTCTTCCTGTGTGTTCTGGCGCAGGATGACCTCAATGATCTCCTTCTCTTGGTCACAGTTCATTCCACACGGGGGTGGGGAAGGCTCATTTAGATTTAGTTGTGAAGGTAAAAGGCATTCAGGACTTGTATGGCCAATGTTTTCAAGTAATTTGTCAAGCATATCATCTCCCTCCTCACTGTGAGACAAATCTTTCTGAGGTCCGCATGGGTGATGCCAACCAGAAATCTGAAATGAGGGATTCTTCCCACTGGGTGCCAAGCGGCCTTCTAGAGGTCCATATAAAACCCTGCCATCCCAAGAGTACTTCCCTGAGATGTCCCTCACAATGACTCTCACATCTGAGAGGGAGCCCCCTGAAGCCCCTCCAGCTGGTCCTTCTGCTGGGGTCTGAAGATAGGAGATGAGGGTGCTGTCATTAAATACAAAGAGCTGCAGGTTTGGGCTCCTGAATACCTCCGAGGACAGCTCAGCTCCTTCCACGTGGGCATTGTCATGGTTCTCACTGACCAAGCTGTGCAGCACAGCAGGGCCCCCACTCAGTGGATAGTGACCTAGGTGGTTCACTAGGTGAGCCATCACCATTCGTGCAGTGAGAGGGATCAGTTCCACACTTCTCCTCTTTTTCTCTGTGAACAGAAGGAAGAAAATGTGAGGAGATAGTGGGGATACCACAAAATTTCAGTCAAGAGTTTGAATGTTGGACTGTTACTTTTGTTTTGTTTGGGGAGACAAGGAGTCACTATGTAGCCTTGGCTGGCCTAGAATTTACTCTGCAGGCCAGGTTGGCTGGAGCTCATAGAGATCCACCTGCTCCTGCCTCTGCTGGGATTAAAGGTGTCACTATCACACCCAGCTAAATGTTTGATTTTTAAGTGTGAGATTGGTTTTTTCATGTCTCTTTTCTTTTTTGACACTAATTCTATTTGAATATAAGCAGATGGTTGAAATAGACTGCCAAAGAACCAACTTACATGAAGATGTTACTCAGAAACAGACTTTAAAAGTCTGTAGATACAGGACTCCCCCTCTCAGGGACTCAGATACAGCTCAGGGACTCAGATGACAATAAAAAGCCTACTTGGAGGGGTAGTTGTGACCAGAAAGTGGCTAGAGAACCCCTTCTTATGTGTGAAGGTAAACCTGATAAGACATTAATAAACCTTGGCACTACTTTAAAAGACTGGAAATAATGTTTAATAGTCATTGTGACAATTTATGTTTTGTTTTTAGGGCACATAAAATGTTTAAGAGAAGGTGCTCTTCCCCTTCCATCTGACCCTAGCTTATCAGGTCTCACCAGGACTGGCTGCAATGTCCTCCTCTGTGGCCTAGCGAGGCTGCTCCTCACACGGGGGGCTGGGGAGGTCAAAGAGCCAGCCATAGATTCATGCCAGAGACAGTCCCTGTTCCCCTTACTAGGGAAGCCACTTGGATACTGAGCTGCCATGGGCTACACCCAAGCAGGGGTTCTAGGTTATAGAGGGGCAAGGAGGAGATGAGGGAGGGTGGGTGGGATTGGGAGGGAATGAGGGAGGGGGCTACAGCTGGGATCCAAAGTAAATAAACTGTAATTAATATAAAAATAAAAAATTATAATAAAAATATTTAAGAGATTTTGTCATATTAATAAACCATAGACGAACTTCACAAAATTTGTACTTAATGATTTACTATCCAGGAGCAACTAATTTATAAAATTTTAGCTTAAATGTATACAAAGACTTGGACAACAACATGAGGTACCAGGGCTTTATATGAGGTAAAATGGAAAGACAGATACACCACACCTATAACTAGTAACTAAAATGAGTACTTCAGGCTGAGCTGAGAATAGCTGGGAAAACTTCAACCGGCAAAATTTATAAAAGCCTGATGCATCAATTTAATAACAAGTGAAAGTGAAATTTTAAAAATTTGTATGGAAAAAGGGTCTATATGTAAGTCAAGGTTTATAATTTGAGCTTAGAGCTTTAGGAAGTAATTGGATTTTAAAACCACAATGTGAAAAACCAAATATTAATTAGCACATAAAGCACTATAAATATATGAGTTCATGCTACATGCCTTTAGCTTTAGATATTACCCAACTGGCTTTCTTATAATATTGTTTTGTGCTATATAAAAAGCCTAGAAAAAAACCCCACAAATCTATGAAAAAGGGGAAATTCTAGGCGATGAGTGAGGTGAACAAGATCATCTTGAATTTTCTTGGATTTCTTATCTGTTTTTTCAATGTACATGGACTCTATATCCAATAGTAGAAAGCAAAATGTCACATACAAAGGTTCATTTTTTCTTTTTAAGAAACAAGAGGTCTGTTACAACTCTTCTAAACTTAAACGTGTTCCCACAGCAAATATTTAAGATTTCAATATAATTAAGAAAAATAATGCTCCGGCTAAGAAATGTTCCTGCCACAGACACACATGAAAGCAGCTGGGAGTTCACAGTTCATCCTCTGAACCACACCATCTTAATAACAGCGAGACAGGCATAAAACTAATGATAAAGGTACAAGCTGACAAAGAGCAAGACAGGGAGTCCAGTTGGGAAAGTGACTGTCCTCTCCTTTTGCTCACTAAGGGTGTGCTTTTGGTTTGTATTTTGTGAGTGCTAGAGTTCTAGAAAGGAAAAATGACTTGGAGTCCTATTCATCAGGCTGTAAGCCATACCACCATGACACTTCTAATAAAACTGCAAATGGGTCTGTCTGGTTCTGAAGTAAGAAAAAGAAGCATTTGTGAAACACTGTCCTCTCCTCCTGCCACATTTCAGCTAAGTCTACTTTCTCTGCATTCCCTGAAAACCAGAGATGATCTGGATTCTACTATTGACAACACCAGTTCAGGGTTTCAAAACCCAGAGAGAGAGAGAGAGAGAGAGAGAGAGAGAGAGAGAGAGAGAGAGAGAAAGAGAGGAGAGACTGATTACAAGTATCTTTCTCTCTCTCTCTCTCTAAATTTCTAGAGAAAATACAAAGCTAGAATATCTGGCTATCCTTTCCCTCTCACCTCCTGAAGCTCCTCTCCTCCTTTCTGCTTTAAGTAGTTACTAACAGTAAACAACCATATGAGCACATGCACTCACACATGGCCTGACTGGGCCTCTTGCTTGTAACTTATTAAAAAGCAGTAATTATATCAATTATATATAACGGCCCAAATAAGTCATTAAAATGGGGTAAATCTTATTTTAGGGTGCACTGTACACCCTGCACCTATCCCAGCCTGCTGTGTCTCTCCCCACTCCACCAAAGGCCCATGAGACAGGTCTGCCACAGGGTGTAATGCTTCCTTCCTGAGGGGCCCCTGGTCTGGACCCTCCAAGAGCAGATCCCCACCTGCTGCGTCTAGCTTAAGTTCTTCCCTAAGGAAGGCCTGAAGATGCTACCAACCTGCCTAGATGTAAAGCTTCTTGGGGATGGAAACTGAGCCCTTTTTGTGTGTTCCACGGGTGTGAGATGAACAGGTTTTCATGAACACAAAACCCCATGAAATTTAAGATGGGGGCAAAAAGAGAGGAGGAAAAAGAATAGGAAAACGGAGGGAGAAACAGGGAAGGCAGTTCACCATCAGAGAACTCATAAACTGGGACCTCAACAAGTGGATTCAAAACACACCCAAACACAAGCACGGACAAGACTACAGTCTTAGCTCTTCCTGCCCATAACACTGTGTCTCTGCAGCCACACTCACCCTCTTCCACAGTCAGCAGGTTCCCCAGGTCTGCTGATGAATGATACTGGATGGGCTCGGAGCTCCTCACATTTGCCAGAGGCAGGAAGGGGTCATAATCCGTGGACGACAAGTCCGCTAAGGTCAGAGTGTAGTGACTCTGCTGCGTGTATGTGCTTGAGCCACAGACACAGCAGTGAAGAACCTGAGGAGAGCAGATAGGAATGGCATGCTGCATCGCACCCTTCCTGAGCCCGCACCAACTGTCCAGCTCCCACAGTACTCAAGAGACAGGAGGACTCCTTCCTAGGAACATGTCAGAATATGGGCTTCTTTCCATTCTTAAGTTTTTTGTTTTTAACGGAAAACATGGGGAAAAGGTGCCTGTTTCTGTTCTTGTTGCACACACCTCAGCCTTTCATCCTCCAAAGGCAACAAGGACAAAGGAGCCAGCCCAGGTGATGAAAGAAGGCTGTGGGAAAGCCCTCATGGTAGATGGAAGGGTGGCTACAACCTGAGTTTAAATCAGTACAACACATGAGTCCATAAATTATTAGAAATGATTTACTACAACTTTGAAAGTATAATTAAAAGTAAAGTAAATACAGATTTCAAAGTCTCTTACTTCTCACCAAGGGAGATTTTTTAACTCATAACCCTAAGGATTTTTTCCTGTGTGTGCTTTTACTTTTATTTTGGTTCTGACTGTGAGTCAGGGTCTTATTACACCGCCTAGGCTGCCTTGAGCTCAAGGCAGTCCTTTTGCCCCCATGACCCAAACACTGGGATTACAATCATGCACAGCCACAGCTGCCTCCTGGGGTGTATTTAAGGCAAAGAGATTACTGCAAGCATTAAGGTGGTTTTTTTCATACTATGATAAACAAGATCTTTGTGAAGCTGATGCTGCAGACCCTCCTATATTATAAACAGTCCATTTTGAAATGAAGTAGACAGATCATGTGCCATGAAGACTGGGAACATTCTGACCAAATGGCAATTGTTTAAAGGTGACAGTCATGTGAATGTATGTATCTTCGCCTTGGTGACTACTGATTCTCTACAACTGTTTCTGTTTTGCTTACTCATTAATTACTCATCTCTTTCCAAATGCATAACCTGTGGAAACAGGTCATTTTCAGAAAGCACAAATACATAAATGCACAACACTTTGGTAATTTTTAATCTGTAAGTCCATGGTCTGTGTCCAAAGCTTAGAGGAGACTCACCCTGTAGATATAATCCAACAAGGGAGCCCGGGATGGATGCAGCTCCTCCAGGACTGCGGTGGACACAGGGTGGAGAAGGGCACTCACAGGCAGCGCCATGCACCAGTCCAAGAGGCAGAGGAGCAAGGACACAATAAACTAGAAGAAGAAACATATCCAGAATTTACACTATGGCCCTTAGGGCCTCCTGCATGTAAAAATAAACAGAACTGTCCCTCTATATACTCAATATTTAATGATCACACAAATGCAAGGGGAATAAGTAAGCAAAAAAGAGCTTACATGGGAGAAATGTTAAAGCCAACATTAAAAATATGACATTTATAACATCTGTAATATTAGTTACCATTCTGGGAAAAGCAACCTAACATGTCACTTACCTTTTTATCTGTTTCCACTGAGGAGTACTCTGCACTTGGTAAAAGGAATGCAATTGTGGCCACAAGTATCTGCATGAAAGATAAAACCCAGTCAAGCAGAGAATAATTACAGTTTAGAAGCCATATGTTAAGAATCCCAAGATGGCCTTGCAGCTAAACACAGCTCGGTGACTACTCACTGGACGATGATCCTGCACGGAGGGCTACTTGTAGGAGATTTGAAAATTACCATTATGCAATGGTTTCTATTTCTTTTATGGGGCACTGAGACTTCAAGGCTAGGATAGTTCTCCCTATAGTCACGTAATTTCTACTATTAGTCCCACATTTCTAGTAAAGTGAAAAAAAGTTTTCAAAAATAATTATGGAAAGGTTCCCATTTGCAGTCTTGTAAGTCAGCACAGGTCCCCACCTCCTGTTCTGACATCACAGCACGCTGCTCATTCCCACAGGTGTCCTGTCTAGATAATAGCAAGGTGACACTAAGCCCAACTTTACATTCTACAGCAGAGTAAAAGGCCACTTGAGGTCAAAAACCTCTTATGACTCTTGATGTGACTCCAAGATGACAAAGTGGTCTCAACCAGTGAAGTCCGTCTAGGGTTGGAAGGAAATGAATCTGCATCACTTCTTTTCTCTCCCAGCAATCCTTTATGGGGACAAACCAAATTTCTTCAGTCTCCACTGGATGGGCAAAAACAGGGCTTGCTTGAAGAAGTAGTTGTAAAAAGTGCCAGGCACTGCTGTGCTGTATCATAGGCACCTGTGAGTTAGTCCCTGCCTGGCTCTGAGCAAAGACTCCTGGGTTGTAGCCGACCTCCAAGAAACTGTGGCTGAGATGACACTTCCTGTTCCTCCTGCCCATTCTCCCAGCCACCACCCCCTCAGAGATTAATCCTGCACTGATCTCATTACTTTGAGTAACCATGCCACAGCAGCAAGCGTGGCCCAGGGCTTTAGCCTGGGAACAACTCCTGCTTTACACAACAGTCAGACCCCGCCCCGCAAAGAAGGCATTAAACCAGCTGCCTACTCCTTGTTGGCACCATCCAAATTACTCTCAATGAATAAAGCCCAACCTACAAAAGGTCTCTTTGTTGTGGTTGTGTCTGCCTTTCAAACTCTCCAAGCATCAGCCTCTGCCCTGGAACACTGCAGGCTTCTTTGCATAGTGACTAGAATCGCAGCTGAGAAGAGCCAGCCAATACTGCCTGAAAGCAGGGCTCACATGGCAGTTTAATAGTTGTTTCTCTAACAATTATTTGAGTATCTATAGTTAATTAGCCATCAAATACATTATTAAGAAGGTGATATGGACACTTTAGCATTATAGCTAAAGGACTTACTTCTGCCATTTTTCGAGGAAGAGCAGTTTCAAACCTCTGAAGATTTTCCCAGTAGGAAACCAACATCTGAAGAACATCACAGGCTACCTGAGCCACAATCTTGTTAGGAAACTACAAAAGGAACCAAAACCCCAAGTCAACAGAGCAACTCAGCAAGTGTACATTCTGGAGGAAGAACAGGCCATTTGCTCTTCCCAGCCCTAAAAACACATCTTATATGCAATTGATGAAAACTATGTCCAATAAACATTGTTTGTACATGACCACTCCGTTCCGTTTTGTTGCCCGCTTGGACTCATCCACATTAATTTATATATTCTGTACAAGAGGTGGTTATTATTTGCCTAGAAATTAAAGCCCAAATTTCAAATGCTGTATTAAGCTCACATAAATCGTACTATCGACAACCTGAGGATATTAGAGTATATGGTTACGTGTTCTCTGTGAGCTGAACCTTCAGCATAAATGTAACCAATTCTGTCACTGATAAATTGTCATTAACAGTTCTGTAAGAAAGATGCTTTCTTCGGAAAAACAGAATTAATCAAATGACTTTCTACCCAAGGAAATAAAAACAGCACACAAGTAACATACTAAGAAATGTGTAAGGAGCTGGAGAGACGGCTCAGAGGTTAAGAGAACTGGTTGCTCTTCCAGAGATCCTGAATTCAATTCCCAGCAACCACATGGTGGCCCACAACCATCTAGAATGAGATCTAGTGCCCTCTTCCGGCCTTCAGGTGTACATGCAGACAGAACATTGTACTCATAATAAAGAAATAAATCTTTAAAAAAAAAAAAAAAGAAATGTGTAAAATCAGAACTTAAAGATATAATCTATGGACCCGGGTATGTTCAATAATTCTGGGTGTGTCTTCTAAAGCTGTCTGTGCTAGCTTGAAAGAGAATGGCTCCCATTGGCTAGTATATACTTCAGTCAAAAAAACTGGAAGGGCAGATCTTTGACATCAGACATAGAGATATAAGATTTGCAATCTTTCTTGCTGAGTTTTGGTATTCCATTATTTCCTCACTATGCCTTGATTCCTACCTTTTGAAATAGTAAACGTATACTGTGTTATTGTATGTTGGAATGACATTTGCTTTTATAATTTACAAGGGGTTATAGTTAAGAGATTGCCTTGAGTCTCAGAAGGGACTTTGAACTTTTAAACTGTATTGAGACTGTGATAGACTCAGATGACTTTTGAAGTTGGACCGAATGTAGACTGCATTATGATACGGCCACAAGCCTATGCGAACCAGGAAGTGGAATGTGGTAGTTTGAATGAGAATGGCATCCAAAAGATTTTCTGTTTAAAAACTTGGTCCCAAGTAGTTACAACTATTTGGGAAGGTATGTCACTTTGGGTGAGCTCAGATTTCCATCTACCTCTTGACTGCTGTCTCAGAATGTGATAGCACAGCTACTGCTCCAGCACCGTGCTGCCTGCTTGCTGTAGGGCTTCCTGCCATGACAGACATGAACTCTAACCCTCTGGAACTGTAAGCTCCAATAAACTCTTTATCCGAATAGCTGCTTTCAGCATAGTTTCTCTTTACAGAATTTTCTTTTGAGGTAGATGTCAAAGAGGTAATATGTGCAAAGCCTTCAACATCTTGCTAAGTATACATGAATGGGACAAGGACCTGTGCTTCCTGTCTTGGCCAGAACCTAGAGGCTACAATACTCTCTGTGCCTCATTATTGACAGTCAATGGCCCTGTGTTGCTTAATCTATATCACATGAACACTCAGGGGCTCTTCACAGCCCTCCTCCCTCATCTAGACTCCAGATGACCTGAATGTCCCTGGCCTCTTCATACCCCTCAAACACCCTGGGTGTTTCTGTCCTTTGCACTTGTTCCTGGCTTTGCTTCAGATTTTTTAGTTCTCAGGTCTACTGTGCCTGGCACTGCTATATTGCTCAGATCCTCACACAAGATTTTACTGTCTCCATGAAGTAGTCCACACCTTCAGTTTTATTCCATCCTGTTTCATTTCCTCTACAGCAGTACTATAAGAAACTGTAATACATTTTCCTATTTTCTTAAATTGTTACCACTATTGGTAGGGCCAGCAGTGGGATATGCATGTCCTATTCTAGGGGAAGATGAAGCACTGAGGAAGTAGAAGAACGAATGGATGCTAGTAAGGCTCTTACCAGGCTAGAAACGACAATGGGAAAAGAACAAGGGCTGTGGGAGACAAGAAAAGGGGCTTAGGACAGAATAGGGAAACATGGAGCAGTCAGAGACAAAGTAGTAGGATGGAGGGCTGAGCTGATCCTAGAAGGATGCAGATGGAGAGCTGAGCTTCCCTCTATGTGAGCATCAGTATGTGTGTGCAGAGGAGGCACAGGCTCTGAGGCAGGCAGTGAAGGATCTTGAGACAGGGACTGCTAGGGTAGCAGTATCCATACAAGTGAGTGATGTGGAGGATGGCAGAGATAAAAGAAACTACTCACTCACACAGCTATCACACAACCATGGAAGACTGACAACATGCCAACGCTGAATTAAAGGCAAAGAGCTGAAGGCACAAGCTGAGTACAATAGGTGAGTATAGCTTGTATTTCCTAGAAACTGGAGTTGCTATGGAGCAGGCTGGTGTCTGTCTTGCATTATCTGCCAAGTACTCTAGCCTGTGGGTCGGATTGGTCAGATCTATGCACAAACTGTAACAACCTGGCACTGTGATGAACACTCTGATAGGAAAAAGGCACAAGTGTTTTTTTTTTTTTTTTTTTTTTTTTCCTGGTGCCTTTGTTTTCCTTCATAAATACAGAAAATCTGCAGGCATTTTGAGAATTCATACAAAGAAGAAAATCTGTCCTTCTGTGATTCTGCACCTCTGTTATTTAAACTCTCTGGAATAAACGATCTCTTTATTTATCTAACGTGTATGGGTGCTATGTTTGCATGGATGGCTGCACCAGGTGCATGCCTGGTGTCCTGGCAGTTCAGAATGAGACACAAAATCCCCAACGACCAGAGTTACATCGTTTTGAACTGTGGGTGCTGAGAACTGAACCTATGTCCTCTAGAAGAGCAGCCAGTTCTCTTAACCACAGAGTCACCCCTCCAACCCCAAGCTGCCATCAATTTCTAGCTCTGTTCCATACTATATAGGAAGTTCTACATTTCTAAGACACCATCAAATTACTAAGTGTTCTTAGGTAAAGGATAAAGCTAGAAAACTAACTTAAATTAAATGTGTATGTTTAGATTTCAGAAAAGAAAGAAAAAACTGAAAAATACCCTAGAATTGAGAAAAATGGGCTATTTTCAAGGTAAATTGAGATCCACACACATCAACAACTTATATCCAGTAGTTTTTCTTCTGTGGTTTGGAAGTCAGTGTCCTGAACACTGAAACTGTACGAAGCCCCAGGTATGAGGACGAAGGATCCTGGTTGGACCTGTCAAGAGTCTCAGTCAATCCATTCTCCTCATCTGTTACATCTGAGGTAGCAGTGTCACTTCACCTCCTGAGATAGTTCCCAGGATTAAATATGATAGCAAGGGCCAGGCCAGAGGGAACTGTGCCACGTGGCATCACTGTTGACACATTCTTATATTCTTCATTAAGGGATCAGTAGCAGGTACTTGCCCAGATTCTAGGACATAACCTAGGTGTTATACAGAAGAAAAGGGGGATGAGGTGATGGGGGTTAGAGGACACACATAGGGAACAAGAGGTGTTGAGTTTGGTCAGGCAGGGGCCAGACCACAGTTTTCCATTCCAAGGATGAAGAACAATGTGGGTTGATCATCCCATGGGCCAAAGATGACAATGCACAAAGGGCAAACAGGGCTGCCATTGGTCTAATGACAATTTCCCAGCACCTGCTGTACCCACTGTTACTATCATAGCTGCAAGAAAGAAAAGAAAGAAGGGCCTAGTATTAGACAGATGGTTTAGAGTTTCAGTTTAGATTCAGCAGTCCCACAGCATAAAAAGCTCCTGAGATCTGCATATTACTCTTCTCCTTCTCTAGTAAAGTGGGAACACTTCCTTTGCCACTGACAACTGGCAAGCCCTGGACACAGTACCTGGCTGAGTCACCACTGGTTCTGCAAATTTGATAGTAACAGTGTTAATGATGTCTACTGTTTCTGCGCAGGGACCAAGAAGGCAGGATGCAGGCTCTGCTTTCGGAGGCAGCCTACCTATATGAGTGGAAGTTCAGTTCTGTCTTGTATGCCTCACATATCCACAATCAATTCCAGATCTACCACTCATGCCTATATTGCCCTGGACTTGTGACTGATTTCTCTGGGACTTGATTTCCTCTGGTATAAAACAGGGATTCTGGTGCTCACCTTGCAGAGCTATACAGACATTCTAAAAAGTATCTAGAGATTACCAGTATTCTAGTTTCATGTGATGCTCAATAAGCAGCGCATCCCTGAATAACAAAGCAAAGAGAGAAGATGCTCCAAATGCCTCAAGTTCAGGCAGCAGGTGAACACTCAGGCTCCTAAGAGGAAGCTGCAGCTTCCTACCCACTCATGCCAGAGAGGTCACTGTCTTACATCCTGCGATGTCCGTCACTAGACAAGCCGTAACTGACTTTGGCCTGGTCCACAAACACTCAAGACTATAAGGGGCCTGAGAACAACTGTCAACAGGGAGGCACCCTTGCAGAATATCACCATAGCACTCAGAACGGGACCTTTTAACCACCCTCTCTCTATTATGAAGAGAGATGCAAAAATGGGCTAAAACTGGTAAAAATCCTAAGAGAGAATTTAATGTCACAAAAGCACTGAAAAACAGAATACCTTCAATGTTACACCTATCACGTTGATGGCGTCTTTCACCTGAGGGTGGCTGGCACACTGTGCCAGCTCTTCACAGATCCAGACCCCGAGGGAGCAAATGGCAATGCATCTTTCAAAAGAGAAGCAAAGGGGGGAAAACGCTCATGAGACATAGAATATAGGATAAACACACTAAAATCTGTACACCTAAAGAAACTAATCAAGAAGAAGGACTCTGGGTAAGAAATTTAATATATTTTAAAGTGACAAAATGCTTTTAAATCTATTCATTCAAAGGAACAGCAATTACAGCTATACTAACAGAATATTTTTCCGTGAGAGAAAAGATGAATAACTTCCAGTGGGCCAGTTTTCAGGATAAACAAAATCACCAATTTTACTTAAATATTTCATGAAACAAGTGGCATATTTTTTGTTAATGACTACAATCCATGTCACCATTTTTGTTGACTCTAAATGTTATTACATTTTATTGTTAAGATAATTTTGAAAAGGAACAAAAAGCATGGATTTTAGACTATTGAAAGTTGGATTTGTAATTGTTTTTCTTATAAAGTATATAGTACATACTTCAAATGTAAGACGAACACTATACCTGATTTTAAAGTAACTTTCAAAATAAATATATTTTCATTGTTATTTCTTCTAAACTCCATGCTAATATAAACTATTCTTCAAAGAAATTGCGACTTTCTATAAATAAAACAAGTCGGGGAAAGGAATTATAAAGATTATTTGATAAGCATGAGAAAATTTAAAAAAAAAAAAAATCAAAGGTATTCCACAAGACCTCAGGCTGAAAATCTGAGTAGATAACACTTTTGTTCTTTGAGGTGAAATTTGAGAGGGCATCAGACTTAATAGGACAGGGGATGTGAGAAGGCACTAGATTCAGTCATGGCTGTGTGACATTTGGACGTTAAGCCATCCACCTTGAGGTATCAAGTGTGTGGTTTGACAGCTAAACCTGGCTATACAAGAGAGTCATTAAAAAGGCAAGTAAATTATTTGGGAATGACTAACAAGTATTTACAAACTGGCTAGAATGTATGAGTGTAGGCCTAGACCCAGCCGCTGGGTCACTTTCACATGCAGAGTCAAACAGAGACGGGAGCAAGCATGAGGGGCAGGAAGGGAAGACTGTCAGAAGACAGGGGCATGGTGTTTTGAAAAGGGAAAGACAGACTGTTAAAAATCCTATTAAAATTTCTAGAATGGAAACCCAGGACAATGAAACTGACTGTGGAAAAGAAAAATTAAAAGCCAATAAAGAAAGCATAGAAAAAGAGCCAGAAAACAAAGGTAATAAATGGGAGGAATGCTTAGGAATGAAATTAAAAACAAAAATTAAATAAGATAAAGAACACATGCAAAAGATAACCGGTAAAAACAAATACAAATGAACTAAAGTTTCAGTTAAAAGATGAAGATCATATAACTTTTACAATCATAAAATCCAGGTTCATACAGCTTTTTGCAAAGGCATCGTAAAGAGAATACAGAAAAGGTATTTTTTAAAAGGTTAAAAGCATTATATAGTATAAAATCAGGAGCAGATAAAGTGATCTCTAAAAATAAAACAAATTATTAATAAAAACAAAGAGGGTCATACAGATATAAATACATTTGGTTCACTATAGAGATAGACAGTTCCAAATGCCTATACAACTAATAACACAGCCTTTGACAGAAATACCAGAAAACAGATTAAGTTACAACAGTGGGAAGCCTTTAACATATATCTCAGTAAATGATCAAATTAACAATAAAAACCCAGAAGGAATGCAGATTATGCCTAAAAAAGTATACCTAATAATTAAAGAACAGTATGCACATTCCCTTCTTTCTCTTTTTAAATGGAATATTTTTCATTGTTACTTAATGTTTCGGGGTGTTTTGCATGTATATCTGGTATATCTGTAGTGTACAAGGAGGCCAGAAAAGAGCATTGGATCACCTCGGATTGGAGCTACAGATGATTGTGAGCCATTATGTGAGCACTGGGGTCCAAACTGGAGTCCTTTGCAAGAACACCAAGTGCTCTTAATGACTGAGCCATCTCTCTAGCCCTTACGTACATTATTTTCAAGCATATGTGGGACATCTGCTAAAAGTGACGATAGATGGGGGCATAAAGTAAATATTAACGACTTTAAATACAGTCATCACACATAGATTTCGGTCTACACTGTAATCATGTGAGACAAAAGTAGTAATAAAAAGATAGAAATAGAGGGTGGAGATGGGTCAGCAGTTAAGAGCACTTGTTGCTCTTGTGAAGAACCAGGGTTCAGTTTCCAGCACCAACATGGTAGCTCACATCCATGCAAAACACTAATTCATATAAAATAAAAGAGATAAGTCTGAAAAATTTTAAAAGATAGAATTAACCATATATTTGGAAATTAATAAAAAAACACATGATCCCATGAAGGAATCATAATGAAAATTAGAAAAAATATAATTGAAAAATATTGACTATTAAAACCTGAAAGTTTGGAAAAGGTAGCCCTTAATGATAAACTGTTTACAAAACTCATAAATGTTAAAGGAAAAAGGTTAAAAATACACCAAGCATACATCTTTTAAAAGCAACAAAAGAATAATATTACAAGCCTAGGAGTGCAAGAGCCCAAAGCTGGAAATAAAAACAAACGTAAGCAAAGACAAAAACTTACTGTTTGAAAAAACTAGTAACAGTGGCAAATGTAACAAGACTAGCCATACAACCAGAGACTACACGAAATAATTAACAGCAAAGACGAAATGGACAAATTCTTGGACCCTTTTACTAGTAAACTCTACTACTGTACAAGGACACGAATCCTACTGCTGCAAAAGAGACTCTGAGACTCTCTGATCTGACATCCAAACAGGGTGAAGGCATGATGGGGATGGAAAAGTACAGGCTGTGGGTGTAATATAACTTCCTGCACCAGAATCTATAAATCAAGGTGGGTATATCTCATACTCAAGTTTAGTTCAATGTTAACAAACTGGTAATGTACATAGCTTCTGAAAATGGCAGACTAGGAAAACTGGGTTAATCTATCTACTGAAGATAAGTTCAAAAAATACAAAAAAAATTAATAAGCTTTAAAATCACAAGAGTTCACAAGACAGTAAAGAATTATGGGCCTCCATCTTCCCATGCGCCAAAGGGCCAGGACATGTGCTAATTGCTTTGAGACACTCAGAGGCTGAAGTGGCTTCACGAGGTTGGAAGCTGAGTTTGGGAGATGGAAGTTCTCTTTATCAGCAGTCCCAGCTCTGGCCTTCACCTTGAGGGGAGAGGCGGGGACTTCTTTCCATAGCTGGCCTATCTTGGTCACAGATTGTAGCAGTCCTAGACGCTTGGCAGAAACACCCAAATGTTTCCACACATTGCCAAATGTCTCCTGAGTCACAAATCACCTTCAGTTCACAATCTCTGCCTGAAACATACAGGTTTCACAAACCGTTGCTTTACCCTCCGCCCTACTAAAGACATCAATTATTTCTAATTTGCATTATCTTGTGTAGAAGGCTATGCGCTCCATATAACACTCTGCCTTTCCCCTTCCCTAGTAAGATGACATCTTAAGTAGCTAAGCACAGCGTATGCTCACTATGCTTGTCAGTGCCTGTGAGAGAAATGCACAGGAGTGTTAAAAACAGTAACTGTTCATACATAAATGTGCATCTTAAAACTCTAACAGATTACCTCTTAGTCATCATTTACCTTGCACATTCATTTGGTTCCTCGGTAGCATTCTTCAGTAAAATATTTATGAGGTAATGCTAAAAACACAAAATTCAGTAAATGAAAATTTGATGTCACTGTTGGTTTCCCGCATGTGCTGACCATGTCACAGGCACCCTGGAGCTAGCAAAAGGCCAGGGAGTTCGGGCAGCCCTTCCTTCAGGGAGACGTTGGCTCACCTCAGCAAGTGCCTCCCTGGGTAACTGAGCCAACCTGCAGTACAGCATTTCTAGGGATCCAGTGGAAATCAAGCAAAGCATCTGAGACTTCCAGATAGGAAAATCTCCATTTTATTTTGATTGGATTAGACACTGTACATTGAATTACAGATTATAATCAGGTATTACAGATTTGATTGACTAATGCTGGGATTTTTTTTGTTTGCTTCAAAAGCCAGCTGAGGACAGAACAAAAAATGCTTATTTTTATTCCCCAAGAAATAATTTGGAATTTCAGGTTATTAGTAGCATTTAATCAGGCCAGCAATGGGATTGAATATTTAGCTTACTGGAATTATTCCTTATAAATTCATTTGCTACACTAATGCAGCATAACTAAGCTAACAGAATTATTACAAATGATGATTCATTACATAATTATGATCCCTAGGAACGATAAACAGACCTAATTAAAAAAAAAAAACACCAGAGGAACAGAGCTATTAGGTCTAACTGCAATGTGCTATGAATGTGATACATTCACATTCACAGACCGTACAACGCACTTCTGAAAACAGCTACTGAAGCTTTCAAAGGACTGCAAATGTCAGGGGAGTGGATCAGTGCGTAGGATGGAAGACACAGTGCTGTGGCTCCAGCAGTAGATGCTAAACTTGAGATTCAGTTATGTACCTTGACGTCTTCGGTTCCTGTGATGACCTCACTCACTTCCGGCACTGACTGCAGCAGGGGGATCTCCTGGTAGGTATTTGGGAAGCAGACGAGGGAACCAAGGAGAGTGAGAGCTTCCAACCGGGGTGCCTGCACATGAGGGAAACACCAAGTTTCTTTACATAGGCTGGAAGCTTCTTGAAGAACACATTTTACTCTGTTCTGGTTTTGAGAAGGAAGCTAACATTTTTCCTTCTGGGTATGAAGTACCAAACTACTTCTGGTTATTTTCCTGGTTAGGCAAGATAAGTCTGATAGATGAAAATGCAAATTCCAGGAAAATAAAAAATCTCCATGTTTGATGCAAGTAAGTGCTATAAAAACCAGTCTACAGATTTATTCAGAGTCAGAACAGCAAAGGGCTCTGTCACGGTTGCTTTAAATCATTTGGTGTTCATGATTTTGACAGAACAAAGTAAATGAGAACGGCCTAACATTACTTTTCAAGCAAAAAGCAAGGGTATTCATAAGGAGGGGAGTTGGAGGTAGTCATCCACAGGGAGACAGGCAAAGAATAGTGCCAGCTGGGAATGGAGCCATGGCATCAGGAGTAAAGTCAGTATGCAATGCTTTGTGCACTGAAGGTTTGGAGTGACTACTGTGAACTACTAACGATGGCCTAAGTCAGACATGGTGAGAACTTTGCCTGATGACTTCCATGGTACACACCCAGCGGATACCACCAGTCTCAGTCTCATCTGACTTCAGAGGCATGTGACACAGTTCAAGGCTCCCTTGCAGTATGAGCACTTACATCACGTGGCTTCTGGGACACTTTCCAAAGAGCCCTGAGAGCTGCGCTTGCTAGAACTGCCCATTTCTTTATGACCCAACATTTGGGGTGTTGTCTGTGGTTCTTGCCCTCTCCACTCACTGATCCATACTAAGTCCAAGAGTGACCTAGACTTAGGGCTCGCCAGGATATGAGTACACCAATGTTTTTGTTCTGCTGCTGATGGATATTTGGACTGGTTCTAGCTTTGGCTATTAAATATGGCTGTGGTGTGGAAGCTTCCACCACAGATTTCTTTGGTGCATGCATGTCTTTCTCTAGTTGCCTGAGCAAGCAGGGATGCTTCACATTCATAATTAACTGGGATATCTGAAAACTGGCTGGGCAGGTGTGCTTAAGCCATGCACCTGTCACCAGGTGCACAGCTTCAAACCTCACATTTATACAAGAGTGTAATTCAAAGAATCATTCTCTCCTTTATATAAATGTTAAATTCATATTCTCTCCATTTAAAACACCATTTTGGAAAGCTATTTTTTTTTATTTAGCATTACTGAGGTATAAAATTACTGATAGAAAAAATTATATACACTTAAGCATTTCTCAACCTATGGGTTGTGACCCCCAGAGGGGTTTTATATCAGATATCCTACAGATTGGATATATACAATATGATACAGATCAGTAGCAAAATTACAGTTATGAAGTAGCAACAAAATAATTGAACAGTTTGGGGTCACCACAACATGAGGAACTGTATTAAAGGGTCATATCATTAGAAAGTTGAGAAGTTGATTTAAGGGGTATAACACATATATGTATGTGTATGTATATGGTTAAAAGCATATACTGTAAAATGAAAGCTACAAATAAGCTTAATTAACCCATCTATGATCCCAGACAGCTGTCCTCTTTCATGGAGGAACATTCTCTTGATAATTTCAACTTTACAATAAAATTCAATAAAATATTTCGAAACATGACCATATTGTACAGTACAGGAAGTCTCAAGAAAACTTATCAAAACTCTCTACACTTTGACCAACATACCCATTTACAGCCCATTCCAGCCCTTAGCAAACACCAGACTACGCTTTGCTTCTGTTCATTTGACTTTTAATATTTCACATGTCACAGACATGGTGCAGGCCCATGTCTGGCTTATTTTACAGGAAAATGGCTTCTGGAATCACTCATGTTGTCAAAGATGACAAGATTCTTCGTTTTTAACGATGAAGAATATTCTACTGTATGCATCCCATTTGTTCATACACACGTACACACACTGTGAGTTGTTACTATAACTTGTTAACTGGGAATAATGCTGCAGTGAGCATGAGGGGCAGTTTTTCCTTTAACATGCTGATTCTGCTTCCTTTGGCCATACATCTTAGCAGAATTAACAGATCACTTAGTGGTTTTATTAATTTTTAAAAGTCATTTTATTTTCAAAAATGGCGGTACCCATTTGCTCTTCTATAATGGGCTGTAGATGTTCGGTTCGATGGACATCCTCCTAGCAGGTAATAAAATCCTCACGAAGTATGAGTGTCTTGCCTGTGTCTTGTACTTTTCTCAACGTCGGCTTAAGGGGTTAACACTTAACAAGAAAGTTCTTAAAAGATGATTTCCTCAGTTCAGAAATAACCAAGTGGGAAAAGATGGCACATCTTAAAGAAATTTGACCTTTTTCTTCCTCATTTTTCCTTTCTCATTCTTCCTTTTTGTTCTTGTCTCTCCCCCTCTCTTTACTTTCTAGTTTAGCCTTAGAAGAAGGACATTAGGGCATAAAAATATGAGCACACATTTATCAACTTTAAAAGTATTAACTACCTCCAATGGAAAGTGAGAATTTAACCATGTATCAGACAAAATTTAGAACCTAGACTATTCATATTGAGTTCACGTACATTCCTGGCAAATCAAAATCTCATTGTCTTTACAGCGTTTGAGGAGTGGTGACTCGATAGATGAACAGCTTATGCAGACAGTGTGAGTGGGAAACACAGTCATAAGGCCTTGGCTGAACAGCACAGGTAAAGAAAGAAGGAGGGGGGTAGGGGAGAGGAGCCGCAGCAGCAGCTAGGTGTGGTGACACATGCCTGTAAAGCCTGTAATCCCAGCACTTTGGGAGGCAGAGACAATTGGATCTCTATGAGTTCAAGGCCAGCCTGGTCTACAAGGTAAGTCTGGGACAGTCAAGGCTACATAGGAAAACCCTGTCTCAAAAAACTAAAAACAAAAACAAACAAACAAACAAACAAAAAACCCAACAACAACAAAAGAATTATCAATACAAGAATTTTAGAGTTTTCCCACACATTAATAACAATATATATTCATTTCTGGTTAAAAATTAGTGTTCTAATATTTTTAAGGAAATATTTTCAGTTAGGGTAAAGCTCAGTGGTAGAAGACAAGTTTAACATATGAGAGGACCTAGATTTGATCCCAAGGACCCCAAAATTCTATTTCTTTTTATAAGACTCACAGTAAGCAAAACTAAATTTAACAAAACAACAACACATTACTTCAAATTCTCTTTTTACTTCATTTATGTCCATAATGTCATTTACTGGTGAATACTAATGAGGGTCTGTAAGACAGGCCCTGCTTTCGTGTAAATGTGCTGACATATTAGTGGGGATATGATTTCTCACACTTTGGCCTTTTGATGAAACGCCTTTCCAGTACCAGTATATCATCCTACAATTTCACAGATCAGCTGCCAGGGTATCTACTCGGAGAGCCCAGTTTCACATCGCACTAATGAGTCAACACCTGTTAAGAGTGGAGAAATCTGAGCCTTGTTAGCAATTGTGAAGTCTCCCAGGAGCCGGGATGCTGCACATTGTCATACTCACCGCCAACATGTCTGTACTGAGGACCCTGGCAGCAGCAGTGATGAAGTCCCCCACCAGCATTGAGAAGCCAGGCAAACCCAGGGAGAAAAAGCGGGGTGAGCAGTTTCTTATAATGGTGTTTAAGACATCCTGAAAAGAAAAACAGGGAAACATGGGTGTAATCTTAAGAACACAATTCCAAAGTGGTCTCCCTGTGTTCATGCATGACCACCAATTCTTAGGACAGCAGGCACCGACAGGTTTTCAAGTGAAAGAGTGCAGGAAGTGGTAACTCCAACGGTTCTCATACACATCTTTTTGGTAAAGGGAATGGGGACAGAAAACTGTACGATGGCCTATCCAAAACCCACACTGTGACACTGAGGCTAGGTAAGCATATGTCCTGTATTCCACTTGACAGTGGGCTTCTTGGACAAGCTACCAGAGTGCCGAGATAGACACACACACACACACACAAAAAAAAAAAAACCTTGCAAACACCTGTCAGTAAAGTAAAAACAGGCCTCCTTCTTTAGCCTCAATCCCCAGAGGTTTGAGCACACAGCAAGAAAGTCTTACAGGCAAAAGGACGGAAATGGCCACTCCTGTAAGTTTCAGGTACTAAGAAATGGGAATGTGGGCAGTGTGTAAGGGAGTGCTGTAGCATGAGGTACTGGGGCCAGGGAGTTGCCACAGGTCTGATGTGTGCAGGAGGCACAGACACAAAGCCAACAGCAGCCATTTGCCAGAGCTCGGCGTCGGGAGCAGCTCCCCAGCAGCTCTCTATCCTGTGTCTGTAATGGACTCCTGTGGAGGGCTGGCCGGTCCCCAACCCCCAGGCCCTCATGCCCGCCTGTGCCGGATCAGATCTACCACAGGACAGTGTTCACACCACCATGGCTAAGCACCCTCCTCTAAAGCCATCTGTGTGAGTGTGTGCATGGATAAATAGGATTAGTACGAAAAACTACAATCTTCTTTTACACAGACTCTGGCTAGGCACATTAAAAAAACACACTAAAGTACTTTAGTTGTGTGACTTGCTGCCGTGCAACTGATAGTTAGTGTCAATATACAAGTAAATAGCAAAACATAAGAACCATGGCTGTCGGCGTAGCTATCTGAATAATCCCTACAAAAGAGTACGGACCTCGCTATTAAATCAGAGCAAGGCATAGCAACATGCTAATTTCCAAAGTTGTAATCTTAGGCCCTTCATAATAAGATTCACCTCATTTTACAACTTGTCTTCTTAAACACAACTTATATGTGCTCACAAAACTTTTCCCTAAGACATTTTTCTTATAGTAAACACATTAAATTTACATATAATACTATTTATATGGTTCAAATTACCATATAATACTTACTATATTAGTCCTCACATATTGATAAGTAGTTTAGCTTAAAACTTGAAGTTTTGGCATTTCAGAGGACTTACACAAAAATAAATGGATATACAAGATTTATAGGTAAAAGACAAGATAAATATATCATAGGTAGGTAGGTAGGTAGGTAGATAGATAGATAGATAGATAGATAGATAGATAGATAGATAGATAGATACAGACAGACAGACAGACAGACAGACAGACAATAGATGGGTAGAGATATAAAAGGAAGGAATAGAAAAAAAGAACAAACCAAGGTTTCTTCCCAGTTAATGTTTAAGCCTGCTTTAATCACGTCCTGCGATACACTTAGGGTCCCTATCAGCCAAGACAAACATTCTCTGGGCTGAGCAGATGGACCCTGCAGGTTCGAAGTGTGTAGTAGACTCATGCTCCAGGAGAGGAACAAAACAGCTACCTTTTTCATAATTAAGCCTCTGATTAATGCCCTGAGCTCCTCACCACACACCTGTAATTACTCACAGAGGTATGCATTGTGCTAGGGCCTTGTCTCAGAATATCAGGCATCACGCTATCTGGCAGCAGATGGAAGCACATTTCTGTTGACATATGCTGCAATGAAAGGATTCGTGCAAACCTGGCTAGCAAGGTAGCAGAATGCCATGCATCTGAAGATTAATAATGCAAACAGCCATGATGTTAGTTTTGTTATGTTTGCATTAATTCCATCTGTTGAGATGAGGAGCTAAAACCCTGAAGCTACGGGTTTTAAAAACCTTTAGCGCACACTAAACTCAAATGAGCCATTTTCACCATTGGAACTTAGAATTTTGGTTTAAAGATGATTTTCTGGAATATGTTTGTGAGGTTTGAAAACTGAATCCTTTAATGAGCTGAAACCGTAATTTGTAAACTTGCTTTATTGCTGCACATGCATAAAGACCTGGGGGAACCCACACTTAGAAATTACAGAACTCCCTGGTGCTGGAGATGGCAGACACAAACGTGGCTGAGAGAACGTCACAGGCTCACCCAGTCCCTGGACCTGGGCCAGGGACTTCAACTGAACTTGCTTCTATGCGCAAAGAGATGGGAAAGAGAGGGACAATAACAGATGGCAAGCCTACACTCTTTGCCACCCACGTAAGAGAGAGCCTGGAGGGAGAGTGTGCCTTTGCTGTAGTCACCAAAGACAGCACTGGGGCAGGGTTAATGCGGGGGTTAAAGAGGGGGCCATATGATCGACCAGCCAGCCAAATTACCGACACATGCTGGCTTACTTTCCTTATCTACACTGAAATGGAGCAGTCCAAACGGTCTATCTTTGAGATAACACTTTAAAATTAGGAGTAGCCACATGGTACTCAGGAGAGCATCTGCCATCCATGTTTCCAGCAGAGGACCATCCACAATGGTCTACTCATTTCTAACTCAGAGGAAAATTGTTCTTTCACCCCACTCCTCTGCCTCGAGATATTAAGATCAATCTTTGGAAATACAAAACAAAATCCTTCAGGTTCTGATAGCTGTTTACAGCCTGCAGGGCTTTCTACATGAACAAGACAGAATGGCAGTTCACAGACCCATCACTCAAGGGTTGGTCCCCATGCCCCTTTTAGTACTTATAGCCTATAAAGCCAGCATGATTTGCCTAGTAGGTTATTTTTCAAAGGGACTCACTTTTTTGAAATAAAATTATACTAGAAAATGACTACCCTTGGTCAGAAACAAAAAATACGTCTTAAAAATCAATATAATATTAACAAGCAGATGCTGAATTTTTTGTTAAAACACCCCTGGCTGCCAGACCCTTAGTTTGAGACATGTACTTCTCTTTTAAAGTGGGGGTCTGCAATGTCACAGGGCAAACAATGGTGGCTGTACTACTTCCACCTGCCCTGAAAAGGTCGTAAGAAGGGCTGTGATGAAGGAAGAGGCTGTTCTTCTCACCCAATGATTCCTTCTCTCAAGGCTGTCTCTGCTGTAACCACTGCTGGGAAATATCCCTGTGAAAGAACTCTAGAAGGGGTCACAAGGCCTGGATTAGAGACTGTGGGTTGCCCCTGGAGCAGTGTGTTTCTCTCTTTCCCTAGATGAAACGATCTCTCTTTAAAGAGCAGTAGGCAGTGAAACACAGATGCTTATAGAGGCTTTCAAAGGTCATACAGAGTAAACAGTGTTGCCAGCAAACAAGTGTTTTTCAAAATAAAGGATTTTTACTTCATATCACTTATTTCATAGGTTTGAATAATTCACTTAACGAATGTTCTAATGACCTACAGAGCAAGGGTATTTTAAAACATTTCAGAACTAACACAGAGATGTCTCTTTGATACATACATTGCCCCAGAAATTAAAAAAAAAATCCTTTCAGCACTTTAAGACAACACTTTAAACAAGCAATTAGAGGCTGTGTATATAACTTATTGGCAAACCAGAAGCAAAGTCGGGAACACAACCTTTAGGTTCTCTAAGCTTTATCCTTTAGGGGAATTCTAGAACCTAACTCAAACAAGTGAGGCTGGGAGTAAGAAGTGGCTTCTCCTATACATTCTAAACAGACTAAGTAAGTAGTTAAACTAAGCAGCAGGCTCAGTGGTAAATGGCGTTTGTAACAGGAGTCAGGCTTGTTCTTTAAGTTGACTGGGAGGAGCAGACACACTAATTTCTGCTGGAAAGAAACCACCCTATGAACTGTTGCCTTGCGGTAAACAGGACACCCAGCACATTTCCCCTCATTTTAGTGAGAGGTACAGGTGTAGGCTCTAGTGCTGAGTGCAAAACCTAGACTGTAAGATGATAATTGTGGCTTTGCAGCTTATCACAAGGTTCAGGCTTATGAGAAAGCGACTGGTGAGAACATCTGTCTCTTATCACTGATCTCGCAAAAAATCAGGTAATTCAAATAGAGGCGTGTTGTTTCCTCTCCTCCAAAGCACAGTTCTATAAACACAAACTACATCCAGCCCCTCAAATGAATCGCTTTAATTGAATGCTATGTACACAGTAACTGGAAAAACTATAAGTGATAAGGAAAACATATGGTGATGGCAGCGCAAATTGGCTTACTCATTCTGCACAGGGCTGCTTCTTTAGTTCTCTTATAATTGACCTTTAGAACGATAAATGTGTAAAATAATTTTGTTTATTACAGCTCTAAACCTTCTAACAATTACACAAAATGAAAATTTAAAAGGAAGGATTCCTTCTGGAAGCATTTCCATTGTTTACATAATTGCACAGCTATAATTCAGTGCCAGCGTTATTATGGAAAATAAAAAAGGGGCCATTACTGGCCATTTCAATTCAAAATATTGCACAGTAGTGTCAAAAATGGGGGCAAACGTTCACTTTACCACAGTATAAAATGGATTAACCCTGTACATCTAACATCTCAACATGGCATTCTTTGAAACACAAGCGTAAAGTCGTGTCCTTCCTGCTTTGGCGATGCTGTCGCTGTGCTCTCACACCAATCACATGTATATTTTTCACTTAATATTTGCTCATGACCCAGCAGATGATGGCTGTAACACAATAGCCAGCCATCTGTCTCCCTGCCTTCAAACAGATTTGGCTATCCCACCGAAAGTCACTTAGGCTTTCTGTGAGGCTGAGCAGTCAGCAAGAAATAAAAGACGCCCGTGCAAAATCACTTAACTCATTTGACTTTTCCTTTTAAGAAAAGTTGTGCAGTGAAAAGATTTCATTATGTCTATCTTTTGCCTAGTATAGACCACAGGAACCTTTTATTTGGTAACATTTGTATATCTCAATGATCTGATTAAGAAGACAGGACCCACCCCACACTTGGAAATTATAAAAATATCTGAGTGTACAGGAATACTTTTCACATTAAGTGTTGCTATAATTTAAATAAACAAAAGCCACAACCATAATCTTTCAGGACCTTCAGGATACTTTGTAAATATCAGCTGTTGCCTCAAGTAGCTATCCTAACAGACCAGGAGCCTTCAAGTTCCAAACCTGGCCTTTTCCTCTCTGCTGGTGGCTCTCTGCTCCCTTCAGCTCTATGAACAAAAACATCCTTTTACAGACAGACCATAAGCCACCACCTGACCTCTGCTGACAAAAATAAAACCTTGGTCATTACACACGCCATCCCCACATCCAGACCCCTATGCCAGAGCCATTATAAAACACAGCACCAGTATGAAACTGCAAATTACTCTCAAGATCTGAGCCAAATGATGCATGGTATATGCCACACATTCTCTGTGTAAATGGCCAAGTGGGATACAATTTACTTGGAAAAAAACAAAAAAAAAAGCAGCAGATTTTCAAAATGTGACTTCTGGTGGTGTGACTGTGTTACTAAAGCCCAGAGAAACAGGGCAGGATAGAGTAATTGGACTCAGTGGCTGACGCTCAAAGGCTCCTTGAGCTCTGTGCCCTGAGGACCACTGTGACACAGAGTTTCCAGGACAGTGGCATGCCCAGCGGAAAGGAAATGGGATGTGTGAAAGGCAATCTGCCGGTTGCACAGTAATGAGTGGGCAGAGGGCACAAGGCAGCTTGCAGGCCCAAAGGAAGCATCTCGAAGCTTGTTTATGTCTGCTTTGTAAATAACCCCTACCTGCCAAGGAAAGCTCTGCTGGCCTTTGAAAATAGGACGGGGGTGGGGGGAGTTTGAAACACTGTATATGATTTTTATTCTATGTTAGAGTTGGAAAGTCACCAGCTCTGTCCAACTGCCTCTTCTTTTTGCTATTTGTAACAACTTTATTAAATACTTCATATGTAATAAAATCCATCCTATAATGTGTACAAAATAGCTTTTAAGAGTAGTCCCAGAATTAAGTAAACATCACCACTATCTAACTTGAGAACATTTTCATCACTCCCAAATGAAACTCAAGGTCCATTAGCAGCCACTCCCCGCTTCCCCACTATCCAAGGACCTGGCAACCACTAATCTGCCGTCTGTCTCCATGGATTTGCTAGCGGTGGACATTTCAGAATGGGGAATATTACAGTGTGTGGTATTTATATCCAGCTTCTGCCACTTAACATGTTTTCAAGGTTTATACTGTTTTATTTTTTCTTTGTTTTTGTTTAAGATAATGTAGGCAAGGCTGAACTCAAACTTATTATGTGGTTGAGATTGGCCTTAAAATCCCGAAACTCCTCTGCCTCTATCTTAGAACCGCTGGGATTAAAAGCATAAATTAACATGTCTGGCATGACACTTTATAAAACTAAATAATCTTCTATTGTGTCGACAGTCTTCATTTTATCTCTTGTTTTTGAGGCTGGGTCTCATGTAGCCATGGGTCCAGTAATCCTCCTACCTCAGCCTTCTGGGATGGGATTTCACCTGTGAGGCCCACTCCTGCTGTTTGTTTTATTGGTGGTGGGCACGTGTGCTGTTTCTTCCTCAGTGCTTGTCAAGAGTGGTGCTATCAAGATGCATGCAATCTCTGTGGCCAGTTCCTTAAACAATTAGCTCGCAGTGGAACTGCCACTTCTGTGAACTTTGTATTTACACTTTGAGGGACTGTTTCCCATAGCAGTTCCTCCACTTTATATTCTCATCAGGAAAGTTCAAGGATTCCAATTTCTCCCATTCTTGTCACAATTATTTTTTCCTTTTAACAAAATTACCTTAGGAGCCATCTTGGTGAGTGTGAAGTGGAACCTTGTGGTTTTGATTTTAATTTCTCTGTGACTGATTATGATCAACATCATTTCCCGTGCTTGTGGGCCATGTTGATGTCTTCTTGGGAGAAATTTTAGTCTACTCAAAGTCTTTCATTCTTTTATATTTGGGGCTTTGATTTGCTATTGAGCTATAATGCTCAATATTCTCCTATATTCTGGCCAGGAGAGCTTTACTGGGCATGTGATTTTACAAATATTTTTTGCCATTGTGTGAGTCATCTTTTCACTTGTTTGATGCATGGTAGACTTAATTTTGGTAAAGGACAACTTATATTTTTCCCTTTTCCTTAGCGGCTTGTCATTTCTAAGACTTTAAAGTCAATTCCAAGATAGTCACAATTTCCTGCTTTACTTTCCTCTAAAAACATTATAGTTTTAGCTCTGAATCATCACCTAGATGACTAATTCATTAAGTCAAACTCTGCATACAGTGTGAAGCTGAGATGGAAGCTAATTTCATTGTGTGTGTGTCTATGTCTGTGCTTGCTGCATGTGCTGTGTATCTCATGTGTTCATGGATATGTGTACCCAATTACATGCCTGGAGACCTGAGAAGACACTATGGCCTGCTCTGTCACTCTGCCTTATGGCCTTGAGACAGGGTGTCTCACATGGCTACAAGCAAGTCCCAATGGTACTTGCTGTTTCTCCAGCATCACTGGGGTTTCAGGTAAGTGTGGCACTGCCCGCTCTTTACAAAGGCGCTGGGATCTAAACTCAGGCCCTCACTCTTGCGCAGCAAATACTCTCAGCCCTGACCCTAGCCAATGACCCACCATCTACACAGCACCTACTTTTATCACTTTCCATGGTACCACAAGAAGAAATTACTTCTTCCCCACTGAACTATTTTTGCACCTACATCAAAAATTAGTCACCTATAAACACGTGTTTCTTTCCATACCGTTAGTTCTATTTTATTGCTCTATTAGTCTAACTACTTATTAATTCTATAGTATTTTAGTAAGTTTTGAAATCAGAAACTATGAGTTCACATTGTTCTTAAAATATTATTTTGCCTATTCAGAACATTCTATAATTTCATATGAATTTTAGGATCAGCTTTTATACTTCTACAACAGAGATCACTGGGATAATAAGGTTTGTGTATAATCTGTAGATCAGTTTTGAGAGTATTATTGATACTGTCTTCAGTGCAAGGAATATGGGATATTTTCCATTTGTTCATATAGGTTTTAATTCTCAATAGTAGTGTGCATATTTTGTGATGTTCTTTTATTATAATTGCTTGGATAAGTTTATCTCCATAAATTTTCATCTTTTGAGACCACTGTAAATAAAATTATCTTAGTAATTGCATTTTCAAATTTTCTAGAAATATAATATGTTGGTTCTTATATATTAACCTTGTATTTTGTAAACTTACAGAATTAACTTATTACATCTAATAACTTGTGTGTACTCCATGTGTATATCTATTCTTTGAACTTTCCAAATACAAACATAGACATAGAGGTCTTTTTCTTTACAGATCATAGTCTTTTAAATTTCATTTTCTTATTTACTTGGCCTAAGCAATTAGAAGACTGCCAGGATCTGGGGAGTGGGGGAGGCAGTTAATTTTTGTTAACACCTTGACTGGATTAAGAGGCAACAGAGTGTTAATGAAGCACAACTTTCAGGCATGTATATGAGGCATTTCCTGGGAGAAATGCTCTCCCCAACTGAAGGTGGGAAAGGATAAAGTGATCTGAGAGCCGATATGTTTTCTCTGCTTCCTGTTCAACCACAGGCCACCATGTTGTTCCTGTCACCATGCCACTGGGACTGCGTTTCTCTCAATTGTGAGCTAAAATAAATTCTTCCTTTTACATATTCAGTCACAAAGATGAGAAAATTAACCAACAGGACACTTGGGAACAGAGGTGGAGAAACCACCATCCCTGATTTTCTCTGTCATTAGTGGGATGCAGTAGTGTAAAATGGAGACTCTGCTACGGCATCTAAACCCAGACAAACCTGAATTCAAAATAGTACTGAAGAGCGGTAAATTAGTGCTTTTTCACAAAAAGTATACAGTACTGTGATATCAACGCCACCAAGAGAGAATTTGCCTTCTATTATTTGATTGATTAATTTCCTTAGCCCTAGTTCTCAGTCACATGAACCGAACATAAAACCCCTTAATCCTGACCAACACAACTCCATGCTTAATGCTCATGGGTCATGAAGTCACTGCTGTCTTTCATGTGTGCTTCCTATAATAGGCCAGTCATATCCCACTAGGAGACCGACAGGAAGACGGCAAACCTATTAGAAAATTCTAACACCTTTATAATTAATTCCTTGAAATGATGAAGGGAAGACGTAACTTACGAGATGCACAAATGGACCTTAAGGACAGTGCCCTACCAATATAATGACTATCTCAATTGTCACCCTGATAAGCCTCAAATCTACAACACTGCAGTTCATCACTTGATTCAAATGCAGAAAAACAGTTATTAACTCCTCAGCCGAGATCTCAGAACATGAAGGCTGCAACAAGCTATTGCTAACAAATTACAGCAGTGGAAGGGACTTGATTATGTCGTTCTCTAAACACTAGACATGAATGCAGCCTGACAAAAAGGGCTAGACTTGAGGATCAAAGTTGAGGAAAAGGTCCATGAAGATAGGAAGTTATTCACTGCCAAGGACATTCCTAGGCCTGGAAAACAGAGTAGGAGGTTGGAAAGACACTTGCTTGTTTCAGTCAAGTCTTTGACCCCTTTACCTGACTCCTGTGCCAGACTTTTAATGTTCTCCATAGAAGGCAAAGGATCATATGACCACCATCACAGATGACAGGATGGTTAAAATGCATTTTGGTTCATTAGCATATAAGCAATAGCATTAAGATATAATAAGGCTGGGCATAATGGTGCACATCTTTAACCCCAGCACTCAGGGGAAGAGGTAGGAGGATTTCTGTGAGTTCAAGGCCAGCCTGGCCTACATAGTGAATGCCAGGATAGCCAAAAATACATAGTGAGATCCTATCACAAAAAACAAAGAAAAATAATTGTCAAAATAAGAAAAATAGGTCACAGAATACCTGTCCTATAAAACGGGCAACTGGACTATGCACAGGGTGACTGTTCATCCTGTCTCAGGAATGCCTCAGTTTCCATCCTTAGACTGTTAAAAGGGAATTATTGGATGGTGCACTCCGTTAATCCCAGCACTATGTGAGTTCAAGGCCAGCCTGATCTACACAGCAAGTTCCAGGATAGCCAGAACTGAACAGAGAAGCCCCATCTCAACAATAAAACAATAAAAGCAACAAAAAGAAATCACAGCCTTCACACAATGAGGTTCTGCCCAGAGTCACTAGCCCCAAAGACGCAGCTAAGACTTAATGAGTACTGCCAAAAGCAGCGTGGAGCAAAGAACCAATTCATCCCAATGCTGAAGTTCAAATTGAAACTCACTGCACACTCGCATTACACTAGAGTGAAGAAGGAAAATCAGTGGGCAAAGCACATTCCTACTGAATTTAAGCAGCAATGTATTTATTTCATTTATTCCTCTGCAACCAAGAAAAGTTGGCAAAGAAAAAGATCCAGGAGATCTACATTCAATCTTTTCACTTCCAAAAACAGAGGAGATCAAAGTTGTGGCTACAGTAGCCAGGTTTAGACATAAGCACACTCCTTTCTCCATGTTAATTTAGGGTCAATGGGACACCATTTGGAATTTGTCCACAACACAAAGCACAAGACCATTCTGGGTACGTGACTTAGCTCTGAAATATAAATTGTGCTTTCATTTCATTAGCTTTTATAATAAAGATTTACAATTGTATACAGGAGTTAGAACGAGAGTTAGAAGGAGGCTCAGTAAGCTAAGTGCTTACTCTACAAGTGTGGACACCTTCATACATTGACAGCACCACCACTGTGAGATGGGAGACAGACAGGAGCATTCCTGGAAACTCACAGGCCAGCTAACCAGGCGTTGGTATGCAGCAGCAGACAACAAAGAGACCTTCTCAAACAAGATGCAAGTGGAGAATCCACATCTAATCTTATCTCCAGACCCATTCCACGACACCTAAGAACCTGCACTCGTACGAGCAAACACACGCACACAGATACATGAAAAATGTAGTCAGTAAATCCTACAGTTTACACCTACCATTCTCAAGGAGGGATTATTACAGAAAACTACCTCACTAAATACCATCTTCAAAACCCATCTAGGAGGCTGCTGGAGAGAAACAGTGTTGAGTGTGCATACTGGTATGAGGGAGAGCACCCCAGGAAGTCTACAGAAAGCAGCCAAGGGAGACTTTTACCAGGATTCCTACAGGAATGTGAGGTTCCCATTTTTCCTCTCAAAATGAGCACTAGAGAGCATGTACCAGCTGAGATGCTGGTGCTCCTTCAACTGTGGCCCAGCTCTGCTCTAAGGGTCCAGGACAGTGCCATTAAGGCCTAGCTACCCCTGATTTAAACGTTTCCTTCTCCCATGTTGAAATCAGGAGACAGACACTCAGAGTCAGGAGAAAGTGAACTTGCCTCATGGCATTGAGTTTGCTGGGCTGTTCCCACGCTACACTGTAAAGATAAAGTATTTCTGCTGAAGCTTTCCCCTGCATTCTGGTGTGTTCTCAAATCAGAAAAGAAATACATTTTATAATATAGTTGCCACTCTGTCTTAGTCTAGAAGAACACACAATATACGCTCTCTAGTTTTCTTATAAATAAATTATCCCCAAAATAATTACATAAATTATCCCAGCTGTACTTAGAAGCAGGACTAAGTTCTCAATATTTTTGTGCTCTTAAATAAAAAAATTAAACCCATGGTTCTTTGGTTATAGGTCACAGACTACTCTATGGATGTGACCAGAGCTACAGAAAACTCTCAGGGAACATTTTTAGGTACTGCTTGTACAAGGGAATTATCACTTTTTTTTTTTTTTGTCTTTTGCAATTTAATGTGTGTTAGTATATGGAGCTCACAGAATGGATGGGTTTGAGAGAAAATGCATTTAAGAGCACTTGTTTTTGCAGAGAACTAAATGGGGATTCCAATACCCATATCAGACAGCTTATACTTATACAGCGGTAGCTCCAGGGGGGTCTGTCCCACATTTTCATACATGCATACACATGCACGTGCGCGCGCGCGCACACACACACACACACACACACACACACACAGAGTAAGTCTTTCTTTTAAAATGCTTGAGGGAGCCAACAATATCGTCTTGATTCTGCTGAAACCTCAAGTCAGAGTCACAAACAAGCAACACTGTCACAAAGCTGCCCTTTCATTTGAGCACTGAAAGCCCATCCCATCTAGAGCATACTGTGGATCTTTAAGGACTATTAGCTGACCCAGTAAGTGGCTCTTTACGCCAAACTCTAAGATAACTGTTGGACATCTTGTTTTTAAATTTACAGACACTGAATTTCATTTTGGGAGTTTAAGAAGTACTTTCATACTTTCTTTTTTCTTTAAACAAAGTTTTTTTAGGGAAAATGTTGGAGAGAATAAGGAGGTAGGTAGAGAAGTGGTTTGAAGATAAGAGTCTAGTGAAAGATAACACTAATGTGCTCTCTGACTCTGAGAAGCAAAAAATACACACTGAACAAAAGACAGCACCTTAGATCCATACTTATCATCCTGCACAAACCGCAACTCCAAGAGGTTCAAAGACCTCAACATAAAACCAGATACACTGAACCTGATAAAAGAAAATGTGAGAAATAGCCTTGAACTCATCGATACAGGAGACAACTTCCTGAACAGAACACCATTAGCACAGGCTGTAAGACCAACCACTAATAAATGGGACCTCATGAAACTAAGAAGCTTCTGCATGGTAAAGGATACCATCATTTGGACAAAGTGGAAGCCTACAGGATGGGAAAAGATTTTAATAACTACACATCCAGCAGAGGGCTAATATCCAAAATATATAAAGAACTCAAAAAAATAGTTATCAAGAAAACAAAGAATCCAATTTTAAAATGGGGTACAGATCTAAACAGAAAATTCTTGAGGCGGGGACTCAAATGGCTGAGAAATACTTCAGAACTGTTCAGCTTCCAGCCACAAGGGAAATGCAAATCAAAACTGTTTTGAGATTCTATCTTGCACATGTCAGAATGGCTAAGATCAATTAAAAAAAAAAGAAGTGACAGCTCACGCTGGCAAGGATATAAAGTAAGGGGAAGTCTCATCCATTGCTGGTGAAAGTGCAACAGTCATTACAGAAATCAGTGTGGCATTCCTTAGGAAGGTGAAAATCACTCTACCTCAAGATATAGCTATACCACTCTTGGGCACATCCTCAAAGAATGCTTCATCCTATCACAGGGACACTTGCTCAACCATGTTCATCATTGCTCTATTTATAATAGCCAGAAATTGGAAACAACCTAAATGTCCTTTGGCAGACGAATAAATGGAGAAAATGTGATACATTTACACAATGGAACATTACTCTGATGTTTAAAAAAATAGATGAAACCATAAAATTTGAAGTTAACCAGTTTTTTTGGTAGAAAAAAAAATCATTCTGAGTGAGGAACCCAGACCTAGAAAGACAAACATGGAATGCATTCACTTATACGTGGATATTGTTAACTCAATGATAGGTTAAGTCAATGATAACCCCATAGAACCACAGGGTTAGGCATAGAATAAGCAACTGGAGTAGACAGAAAAATCTCCCTAACAAAGGGAAACAGAATAGGTAGTTATGGATAGATGAATGAGGCACTGGAATGAAAGAATCAAGTAAAGAGGAGGAGAGGACTGGAAGATAAGGGAGAGGGAGAGAGAAATTTAAGGCTCATTTGAGGAGTAATATAGAAATCTAATCAGTAGGCACTTCCTAAAATATATACATATATGAAGGTGATCTAAATGAAATTGCCAAACAGTGCAGAAGACAGAGTTCCAGTTGGCCAAATCTTGTCACCAACTAAAGTTTCCAGTACTGAGACAGAGTTGTATCTGAGTTGTTGACAGAGAGGTCACAGCGGGTGGCCCTTCACAAACTGATGGCAAGGTC